>NW_008625079.1:7437-39698 GCF_000691845.1 Merops nubicus
ACTGAAAAGCACTAAGTGAACCAAGCACTAAGTGAAATCAAGCCAGGGGCTGCGTGGAGAACCCTGCGCTCAGCTTTATAAACAAAAATATGCAGACACTAAGTTGAAATGAAATTAAAGTGAGATGCAAGGTCACGCTCACTGAGACCACAGAGAAACGATGCCCAAATGCACCAGCTTGGCTCTTACCTTCCTTGTCATCAGCCACAAATGCTGAGCCAGGCAGTCAGCAGGAGCCAGCCTGAAGCTTTTGTTGGCTTATTCCTTGTAAGGAATATCCAAAACACTTTGCAGCCTTGGAATTTGGCCCTCCCCTTGTTCTCACTATGGTAAAGCGGAGGGCTGAATGAAAGTTTTGTTTGCAGCCTAAACAAATGCTTTTTCCTCAAAAGGCATATTTGGGTGAGATCGAGTCTCTAAATGGTGATCTTAACCCTTCCCAGCATCGCTGCTGAGGCCTGGGAGTTTTGTGACTGCAGATGGACTGCTGAAGCACTGCTAATAATAATAAATAATAATAATAGTAATAATAATAAAGACCATAGAGACATCTTTTCTCACGTGTACTTTTCTTCTCTGCTTTCAGATCGCTCTCAAGTGCGCAGACATTTGCAACCCTTGCCGGCTCTGGGACCTGAGCAAACAGTGGAGCGAACGTGTCTGCGAAGAGTTCTACCGGCAAGGTCAGCCCCCACTGACACCTGGCAGTCCCCTTTCACCCCCACTTTCCAGGCTTTTTGTGTGGCAAGACAGGGGTAGCATTCAGCCTGCCCCATGTGCCTTGAACTACTGATGCCTGCTTTCCAAATGAGGCTCAAGGACGAGCTGTTGAAGAGGTGCTCAGCCTCCTCTGAAAAGTGGGAATGGGTAGCAGCAAGTGTTTCTTTGCCCTCGCTAATCCCGTAGCAGCATCGGGCAGGAGGGGAGGGCTCTGCTGTGCCTCAGCGCTTGAATTTGGCTGGAGAGCCCATGGCTGGATTCTTTGCTGAGAACCCTCCAGCCACCACGAGTGCTTCTGAGCTGGAATGGCACCAGGGCCACACTGCACCACAGTCCTACTGCTGTCCGTTGTGTTTTATCTCGCTTTTCATGCTCCCACTACAACTCCAATGGGAGCCTCACCCTCGCTGTTTCCTAAATATGACACATTCTTCTACCTACAAATACAGAGAAGGGGTTCAAATGCACTTTCCCAGCATGCTGTTGAAAGGGCCAAAGCAGGCAAGCCAAAGCTCGGCTAGGACCTCTTGCAAATGTTCTCAGACCCCTGCAGAGAGTGCAGCGAGGCAGGTTTTTTTTTGAAACACAGTAATTACACCATTTGGCTCTATCTGCATAGGCAAGGTCATGCTGTGCTACAACACGGGGTGCAGCAGAGTTTAATCACTGCTAAATTCTTTGTTCAGAGCATTCTCAGAGCCAAAGGCAAGTAGTACAAACACTAGAAGAGCACACTATGAAGTTCTCAATTCACTTAAAAGTCTGCAATACAGAATTAAGCCACATCTGAACTGGTACCTGGTACAGTTAGTCCATAACAAGGACAAACAGGTCAGCAAGTTAATTTTCAGCCAGTGTCAGTTTAAGCTGGTGAAATGCCTTTGACCTTGGTGCTTTTCAAGTAACTTAAGCAACCTGACAGATGCAGGTTTATTTAGTCAGATGTATAGTCAAGGCATAATCGATACCCAGGTCATGAGGACAGGGCCCCAGTTGTGCAGTACCTCACCTTTAGTGTATTGAGGGACCACTCTGAGAAAGGCAGCAAATGCAAGTTTTTTTCCTGAGACTCAAGATCTATTAATGTAACATCTGAAATATCCCTCTGAAAGGGGACACTGGAGCATATGAGACCCGTTAGAAGCATAACAGGGAGAAAAAGAGCATTTCATGTGGGAGAATGTATGGAAGCTGTGGTCTGATTGTCACTGGTGGCTGTGTAATCTTGCTTAAGTGATACAAAACCCAATATTAAAAAGCATGTGTTTAGATACCATTATCACTTCAAAATGTTATTGTAGACCTCTCTACCCTCTTACACACAACTGCTGGGGCTTGAAGGTATTTTTTTGTCACTAAGTTTAAAGTTTGAAAACCGTAGCTCTCATGTTTTGATATTCAACTATAGATGAGGCAGATAGATAATACCCCAGTTATCTTGTGGTAAACAAGGCACAAATAGTGCTTTGTTTAATCTTCCTTCTAGAACACATACAATTGTCACATTTTTTTGTATCAAGCATTTCTAATGCCATTCTAATAGAGTTAGATCTTGATCTTACAGTCTTCCAGTGCATCTACATTACGTGTATTAACAAATAAAATATACAACTCAGGTACATTTCAGGGAGCACCTGATGCCTACAGCAGCTCCTAACATTAACCTTTCCTAAAAAAAATACTTTAACTTGTTCTTAGATATTTTAAAAATTAGTTAGGAACACAGGGTAGGTAATGCAACTTGATTTGTTTAGATAAAACTGGAACTGTTAAGAAACAACTTTCAAGAAAGTGGCTAATGTTTAAACAACATGAAAGATCACTTGCTCTGGTGAGGTTTTAAAATTGCTTGGAAGGTTTTACTCAGCCTGGAAGTTCTCAGTAGCTAATTCATGCAGTTATTTTTACAGCAACTTGAAACATAAGAAAATGGACTGTCCCTTAAGTCCTTACTGTGTGAAGGAGAATCTTATTTTCATCAAGTAAATGACTTGTCAAAGACAAGAATGTGACCCATGAGCACTTTCAGACAGATAGGTCTACTGTTTTCAACCCAGATCACCTGCAGAGGGGATGTCACTGGAGTTAGACACGCTTTTTCTAAGTCAAAAATTTTTGAAGGGAGTAGAGGGAAAAACTAGGATGCTCGAACTGTAGATTTGATAACATGACAAACTTACTTGGTCTCAGTTTTGCTGAATTGTTCCCTTTGATTGTGAAGCTAAAATCGTTTCCCTGATATTTTCTAAGTATCTAATTAAAATTGAAAGTATCCCCCTTGCATCTAAGGAGAAATTGCATGCTGCAGAGAGAAGAAAGGCAAGGATTAAAAATGCACGTGGTATTTTATATGGGGCTAGAGAGCCTGAGTAGCAGGAGAGCATTTAAGTTAAAACTGTCCATTAGTGGGGAGAAAAGAGCTTTTAAATGAAAACAGTGGATTTAAAGCAAAATGTTTTCTTTAGGGGTTGTTTTGTCTGATCTAGTGGGTCTGTTTTACTGATGTGAAAGTTTTTCCTAAACAGCCCTCACTACATCACTATCAGTAAATCAAACAAACAAAATACTATTGTCTGAGGGCAAGTGGCACATCTTAGCTTTCACATGGCTAGTCTCCCTTCCTTCCCACACTGTAGACAGGAAAGGTCCTGTACCTCATGCAGTAGCCAAGACTGTAGCCTGGCCTTGTCTGAGAGAAGGCTAACAGTCACAAGACAGTGTTTGTTTAAAACAAAACCTGAACAGCCCAAAACCTAACTCTTACAGCTATCTTTGCTTAGAGTAACTGATTGCG
This sequence comes from Merops nubicus, assembly GCF_000691845.1. Taxonomy (NCBI): domain Eukaryota; kingdom Metazoa; phylum Chordata; class Aves; order Coraciiformes; family Meropidae; genus Merops; species Merops nubicus. Next base: position 10,952 of record NW_008625079.1, read on the forward strand.
TGGAGAAATGCATTCTCCAGCAGGACAAGTGATCATTGCCTGGGTGGCAAGGTGTGAATGAGACTCCCTGAGCTGTTTTGCTGCTGATTTCTGAAATCCAGCTGGCCCATGTTCCTCTCTGACCACTCCAGCATACGCACGGTCATTGCTATTGATTACCTTCAGCTACCTATAAAACATAGAATCATAGAATCATTTAGGTGGGAAGGGACCTCTAAGATCATCAAGTCCAAACACTGAGCCATTAGGGCTCTAAAGTCCTCTGCTAAAACAGATCAGAATCTGTCAGGGTTGGAAGGGACCACAAGGATCACCCAGTTCCAACCCTTCTGCCATGAGCAGGGACACCTCCCACTAGATCAGGCTGCCCAGAGCCTCATCCAGCCTGGCCTTAAAGACCCCCAAGGATGGGGCCTCAACTACCTCCCTGGGCAACCCATTCCAGGGTCTCACCTGCCTTAGCTATGTATACAAGACTGTCTTGCATCGCCACTTCTGCAGCAATAGTTTCTACCAACTGTTTATAAGCATCTGCTCAATGCCAAACTTGATCAGTTCTGCAGGAGGAGCAGTCTGAGGTGGCATCTGGAGTGATCAGATCTCCCAGTCAGGCTGTTCTTCAACAATTTGAAACTGACCCCATGGTCCCGAATTTGCATCAAGACCTCTTGCTCCAATTAGTCAAATATTCTGCTACAAAGTCACTAGGAGTCCAGTCAACCACTTTTGATTTACGTCTGTCTGCTGTCTCAAGTCAGTCTTGAGTAGATGACTCTCTGGGGACTTCCTGGACCACCCAGGGAATCAGTGATGCAAGTTGAGTACAGCAGCACAGGCGTAGCCCTGGTACCCAGGTACACCACAATAAGACAATAGACACTTACTTTCATCCTTTTTCCACATCCATAACACGAGCTCCGTGGCTTTTGGCACGTGAGCACACGTTGCCTGAGCCCATGCTCTGACCCTTGTTAGTTGGTTAGTGCAGCCACAGCTGGAGACTGCCAGGCTCCATCATGCTGCCCTTTAACAACCACAATTCTATGATTTCCACAAGCACACAGTAGAAACTCACACTAGAGTAGTAACGGAGGCATATTTCTTCTAAAATTTATATTCTGCAGTTTTCTAGCAGGAAGAGATTTGAATAGTGAGTAAATGAACTAGAATGTCTTATAAATCTTATGTGTGAGAGAATATGTCGTAGAAATTAAGGTCCTCAGAACACTTAAACGCTCAGATTTAGTGTTGATTCAAGAGTCATCTTTCCTTAAAGAGATTTTAATCTGTATGGATATGCTCAGTTTCTCTGATACCTAAAAAGTCCAAAAAATAAAAATATTTAAGCATTTAATACGATTGTAATTGGTGGAAGATTCCAGCTGCTCATAGCCACACAGTTGCAGTCATGGTAAGAATCTGGCATAGGTATGGAGAAGAGATGAAAGTGGCAGAAAATTATGTTCTCTTCTTTTTTTTCTTTTAGGTGATCTGGAGCAAAAATTTGAACTGGAAATAAGTCCCCTTTGTAATCAGCAGAAGGATACAATACCAAGCATACAGATTGGTAAGTGTTAGTTTCATTCTCCTCTGTCCATGTTTATCTCAGTTTGCACAAGCTCAACGATAGGATACAGAGAAGATGGAGTGACTAAATGCCTTCTTTGTTTCAGTCTTTACTTTTAAGATCAGCCCTCAGCCATCCCAGTCCCTTGAGGTGAGAGAGTCTGGAAGAAGAAACACTCTCCCTTGGTTGATGGGGATTGCATTAGAGATCATCTAGGCAAACTGGACAACCACAAACCCGTGGGCCCTGATGGGATCCACCCATGAGTGTGGAAGGAGCTGGCTGATGTCGGTGCTGTGCCACTCTCTATCATTTTTGAAAGATCATGGTGAAGGGGAGAGGTGTCTGAGAGCTGGAGGAAAGCCAATGTCAGTCCAGTCAGCTTCACCTCCATCCTTGGAAAGGTGATAGAACAAGTCATTCTGGATGTCACCTCTCCTAAGCATGTGGAGGAAAAGAAGGTTATCAGGAGTAGGTTGCATGGATTCACCAAGGGCAAATAGTCCTTAACTAATCTGATAGCCTTCTGTGGTGATATGACTAGCTGAGTAGATGAGGGAAGAGCAGGGATGTTGTCTGCCTTGACTTCAGCAAGGCTTTTGACACTGTCTCCCCTAACATCCTCATAGGTAAGCTGAGGAAGGGTGTGTAGATGAGCGGGCAGTGAGATGGATTGAGAACTGGCTGAATGACAGAGCTCAGAGTGTTGTGATCAGTGGCACGGAGTCCAGTTGGAGGCCTCTAGCTAGCAGAGTTCCTCAGGAGTCAGCACTGGGTCCAGTCTTGTTCAACATATTCATCAATGACCTGGACGAAGGGACAGAGTGCACCCTCAGCAAGTTTGCTGGTGATACGGAACTGGAGGGAGTGGCTGACACAGCAGAAGGCTGTGCTGCCATTCATCGAGAGCTAGACAGGTTAGGGCTTGAGCTGCTAGAAAGCAGCTCCACAGAGAAGGACCTGGGAGTCCTGGTGGACAGGAAGTTAACTGTGAACCAGCAATGTGCTTTTGTGGCCAGGAAGGCAAATGAGATCCTGGGATGCATTAAGAAGAGTGTGATCAGCAGGTTGAGGAAGGTTCTGGACTCCCAAGTTCAAGAGAGACAGGGAACTACTGAAGAGAGTCAAGCAGAGGGCTACAAATATGATTAGAGGGTTGGAACATCTCTTATGAGGAAAGGCTGAGAGATTTGGGGCTGTTTAGCCTGGAGTAGAGAAGACAGAGGGGATCTTACCAGTGTTTATAAATATCTAAAGGTTAGGGGTCAAGGGGCAATGGACACAAGCTGGAACACAGGAAGTTCCACCTAAACATCAGGAAAAACTCCTTTACTGAGAGACTGACGGAACACTGGAACTGGCTGCCCAGAGAGGTTGTGGAGTCTCCTTCTCTGGAGACTTTCAAAACCTGCCTGGACTTACGTTCCTGTGCAACCTCTCTAGGGGAACCTGCTTTGGCTGGTGGGTTGGACTAGATGATCTCCAGAGGTCCCTTCAAACCCCTGCCATTCTCTGAAAGAAACTTTTCTCCCTACCCCACCCCCCATCGAGTTGTTTTAACAGTAAGAACTGCAGGTACTCTAAGAGTCATGATTCACATTCTAAATAAAAACGTTCAAAAGCCTACCCAAGCCAAGCACTCAATAGGAAGACAAAGGAGTCATTGCACAGGGAAAAAAAGAGGCTATCGTAGTATCTGTGGAGAAGAATGGCAGTCAAGGTGGTTTAACACTGGTCACTTTCTAGTCTGAAATCTCAGAGAAGGATGCAGTCTCTCACAGATTTGACTGCTACACGTATAGATGGAGCCACATCTTGTCACATGCACTGGCCGAAAGCTGTACATTTCAAAAGGAGCCGACAGCTGCTTGAGGGTTTATTGTTGCTTCTCATCAGGGTTTTTCTGCTTATATTGCTGTATCCTCTTGAGGCACTCTATGGGGCAATGCACTCGTGGAATAAATTTGTTCCTCACCTGCTGTCCTTTGTGTGTTTCCCCAGGGTTCATGACGTACATCGTAGAGCCACTCTTTGAGAGGTGGGCCCAGTTCACAGGCGATACCCCCCTGTCTGAAAATATGCTAAACCATCTCAGGAGGAACAAGGCCAAGTGGAGGAGTTTGCTGCACAAGCAACACAGCAGTAGCAGGAGCAATGACCACTCAGGTCAAGTAACTGGCAGCCAAGAACAGACTTTAAATAAGGAAGAGGGCCCTTAGTGGCAGCTTTGCACTTTTCCTTATAGCACTGCTATCTCCGTCTTGATCACAGCGGCATCAAAACCCCGTGGAGCTAGAGGCCTGTTGTCAAGACTGTGGAAAGGGAAGGCGTGGCACAGCAGAAGCTGCAAGGGCCCTCGCCAACAAGCCCAGGGCTCTGCTGGGTTCCTTTCCAGATCTCCTTCACGTTGTGAAGTTCTCGTTCTCCTTCCCTCCATCGTGCGCACGCCTGATGCCATTCGTCACTTCTGATCATGGACTGCCCGAAGGCGGCGTCCCAGCCGGCGGCACCTGCCCTGAAGCTGGGGGGCTCCTGGGGGAACTGGGGAGGCGCAGGCTCTCTTGCTTACCAGGAGCAACACGTGCCCCTGGGCCCAGGGCGCCAGGCGCTTTCCAGGCTGGGGCTGGGCTGCACTGCACATCAAACCACCAGCATCTTCAGCATCCAGAGGACACTGGCCGAGTGAGACAGCGCTTGCAGAGGGCAGAGAGGGTCTGCTTATTTTAGTAACTGAAACAGAAACCTTTTTAACTTTTGTATTCTGTGCACTAAACAACAGATCTATAAACCTTGGGCTGAAGTTACTCTCTGTATACACAATTCCAGTGTTACAAGGCTCATTTTGGTAATCATTTTTATGCCACTTTGGATAAAAGACGGGCATCTTCTCATTGCAAGGAGCAGTATTCCCTCGCAACCGAAAGGGAAGGTGTTGTACAGCCTAAACCTTTGAAACACAAACAGATCTATCTTTTGAGTACTGTTTCAAGTAACATGTTTATATTCATATGTGTACATTTTCTGTAAATACAGAACGCTACTGATTCCCATGCCAAAATACTGGAGTACTGTGGGATTGCAACCTGTAAAAACATTGGCACTGTGAACAGAATACTGTTAGTTTTAATACAAGAGAAAGCATTTGTAAATATGGTATAGAGTTTATTAATATACACCATTGTTTGTGGATAAAAGCCTTAACTTTTAGCATCCTTCATCTTCTGATAGCTGCCAAAATCATGTGATCACAGGATACGATTCTGAACTGCCTTTCCACTATCCAAGGTGTATTAAAGGTCATTAAGGAATGAAGTCTGGCAGGATAACTTCTTGAAAACTTCAAACACATTCCATATGGGTCCGTGTTGTTAATCCATGGCACCTTGCACATTTGGTCTGGGCAAATGCTTCACAGAGCCTGAAGTTTTAAGTAAAAAAAAAAGGCAAAACAACCACAGCAACACCACATAATTTAACAGTTCAACCTAATTCAAGAGTGTGAATTTTTATTAAATAGTTCAGTGATCTACAAAGCTCAACATTCTAATAGTTCTGGAGTCCAGTTGTTTTCTCGAGTGATCTTGCAGTGTAGCTGATTTTTTTTTTTCCCCCCACATTCTCTCCTTAGATAGCCAGCATCAACATGCATTTGTGTTTTCCTTTTCATTCAAAACCATACTTGAACTTTCAGATCAGTCTCACTCAAAGAAGTTAAAAAACATGTTGTAGTCAGACAATGAAGAAGAATCCTCTTAGCTATCATGGCAGCTGAGGAAATTTCTATGGTCTTGTGTTTGTGAAAGCTACATGGCCTTACCTGTGCCAGAAGCAACCTCAGATTGGATTATAAAACTTTAGTTAAGTTTCCATTATTTCAATTTGATTATATTCTCGGACACTACAGCATTGAACCAAACTGACTGTTGCCTTTTCCTCTGTTCCTAGAAAAACTAATTGCATTCAGGTAACAGATAGTGGTTTTGTGAGCCCATAGTGTACTTACTTGATGTATCAAATCTGTATAGCTGTTTTCCAAAAGAACTAGCAGATATGGCCATATAAACATGTTTGGACTTGAATACCTTGGAGACTCCAACAAAGAGCTGTTTAAGTCGGTGTTTGAGGAACACAAAATTTACTCAAAAAAATTCTAGAGCAGATACAATAGAACTTTTCTCGACTAAAAGGAATATTGACTTGATTAGACAAAGTGTTCACGCTAATAAGGTGACTAATATGTTTAAAGGAAAATAAAAAGCATACATTTTAGTAAAGGATGTTTTGCTCTACTAATTCACTGGACATGTATCTTCAAAGAGACTGAAAACCCATGAAGTAGGAAGTTGGAAATCACTGTGAGAACACAAAGCATCCTGAAAACAATGGTTTTCTTCTCTAATATTTTGTAAGCTATAAGAAATAGAAAACATTCTTCTTCCTCCCTCTTCCAAATGAGACTCACGTATTATAAGTACCAAAACAAGCAAAGAGAGAGAATTGTAGTAGAATAAAATTATTTCTAACTAGAGGAATAAATGTCTTTTTAACCACCTGATTGTGGGGGCGGGAACATCTCACTTTGCAGCTTTTTAGGTGTATCTTTCCTTCTCCTAACAGATTTAGAACAATTATTAGGACATTACATGAGCAACATAATGTGCTGTATAGAAGCACTTAAGTACATACAAAAGGATATAATTCCCCTTGGTTTGTCTTTGTACTGAGAAATGGAAGCCATTTTCCATCTAGTTCAAAGAATTTTTTTTAATGTTCTGAAGTTTTCTTAAACCCATTGTCTAGCAGCATAAAAAGCTCTTCACAGATCTATGGTTGAGCTATTTCTGAGCAGCTTTCAGAAAATGCATCCAACAGGAAAGCTTAGGTACAAATCAAGTTCTGTTATAGATACACCACCACCAAGACCTTTTCTGTAATTAGAACCGACAGGGTCCATTACAAGTCTGCTCTTACCAGGTTAAAACTTCCAAACTTTGAAAAGCTGCTCTTAAAATGAACAGGTTGTGGGGGTTTTGTGGTGCACTAGATGTACTTGCTAGATTTCAATCACCTTGTTTAATGAAACAATGCTTGAAATAGGTTCAGGTTGGCTCCAGAAATGCTTCTGTACTTGTGAGCCAAACCCATTACCAAAGTTTGGGTCTGGGCCAGTTTGCCTCAGGTGCTCTAGACAAAAGTGCACTGAAAAGTTCAGCTCTGGCAGCAGATGCCTGGCAGCCAGATTCACTGGGGTCCGTAACCCAAAATGCTGCCCTTTGATTTCCCATAGATGCAGCCAAACCATACCTGATACAGCCAATCCAACAGCACCGCTGCTCACTATATGCAGTTCTGATTTATCTTTGGTATTCTCTGTTTTGGAGGACACTTACTTCTGTACGGGGCTTTCTGCCCAGGATGCCAGCAGAATGCTAGATGCACAGAACAGAAAAACATCTATGCAGGTAATACAGATTTCTGCCTTGTCAGCCCAATTTGCCACATGACAGAAAGCCCTTGTGAATTATTTTTCTTTCTTACTGAGCCAGTGCAGCTAAAAGATTCTGAAGTTTTAAAACCGAGTTAGCTTCTTCATATAAAGAACAAAGCAGAAAACTGCTAAAAGCAGGAGCTTAAAATGCTTTTATGCCTCAGAAATACAATTATGTTGATTAAAACCTAGTTTCTTGAAATGGAGATTTCATACAATTGGAGGCAAATCTGTATAAATAATAATAAAATAAAGTGGTGTTAAGTAAAACTATTTTAGGCTGGTTACTTAATGAAAATGCATACATATGCATAATTTTAAAGTGTACCTACCTTTGAGTTTTTAAGAGCCAGCGTTCCAGCCACCGGCCAAAGGTGAAGAAGAGGGCTACTGTGTGCCTTTGAAAAACAGAAACAGAGAGAGAAGTAGCTGAAATAAAGTAGAATCCATTGAGGGAAAAAAAAAAAAAAAAACAAAAAAAAAACCACAAAAACCCCCCGATGATCTGCAGTTGTCTAATCTAACCTAATATACAACATGAGTCCATTATTTTTGTATAAACTATTGGTTTTCATGAATAAAATCTAAGTGTCCCCAAACGATCAGTGAGAAGGCTGCTACCACAGTAAATGAGATAAGCCCATTTTTACACTGCGTAGCTATCCCATTAGCTTTTCCAATCTGCAGCTGAAATTTCTACCAAAAGTTTCCAACAAAACAGTAACAGAATGCATACCAGACCTTCCAAGTGGACTCTCTTTGAAAAGGAGAAACACTCAAGTAGTTACAATTTTATTTTCAGGTATCAGTCATGGTGCCAACCACAACTTATAATTTAATTAACTCAGCTGAGTTGTCCATGAAGTACTCCCATTCCCCTCCTGATACCACCATCCCCTGCTCATGGCCCACAAAAATCAATACTTAAGATCCTGCAATGCAAAAAAGATACCCCAAAACACAGACAAGAACCCAAGGCAAGCTTCATGCCATTAATATGTATCCAAATTACTTTGATTGGTGCAAACTATTATTCTATTGTTTCTATAATCCATCCAATATTTTAGGTACATAAACTTCAAGTGCAGAGCATAAGTTTGACTTGGATGTAAAATATATTCTGCTTATCTTTGAATTCAAGATTGTATATGTCATGTTTATTGTAAAGCGTTTTATATATGCATACTCACGTATCTTATACAAATCTACGGGCCAAGCACTGGTCCCACCAACTTCACTGGGACCAAGAACCAGCCCCCATATGTGCGTATATATGCCATATGCATCATTCTGAAAGGAAGCACTAGATTGTGTGAAAATGCTGTGACTGCTATGCAGTGATGCCAAGAGACTCAACTGTATCTTTTTTAACATACTGCTGTAAGTATTCATCATGTCAAAGAATGACAACTAATAATAATAAAATTTAAAAAAAAAAAAAAGAACGAATTGTCCGAAGTTCTTTGGTAGAGCCAGCTATTGAAAGCATCTTCTTAGCTTGCAGGAGACATTCTAGTTTGATAAGGCAGCAAAAATCCTGCTGCATTCATCTTCCCACTACCTCTTCTTCCTACCAACAGAATAATCACTTTCCTAGTGCTCTGCTTCTGAGAAAAACTTTTCTCTAAATTTACCCTTAGCCTTACTGTTGGAATTTAAATGAAGTTACCAGCAAGGAAAGTCTTTCCATATATTTTCCTAAGCGTATAGCAGAAGGATTTTCAAACCTGGGGGAGAATGTTTCCCTGTTTAAGTGTTTAAAGAAGAGGCAGTTATCTTTTACCATTGTTTCAGTTCCTATAACTAGTTCTCCTTAATATTAGCAGTCAGTTTTAATCTCTGTTTTCTCATTTCTCAGTTGCAGACCACGTTATGGTTTGTGCAATGTGGCAAAGGCTTGTGAAATCTAATTGAAAGTATGGGAAATATTGACATTCCACATCGATAAATACTTCTAAGTGAGAAATATTTGTTATCCCTGATGGACTTCTGCCACTGCAGGCACTCTTCGTCTTGACTTTGATATATTTCTAAAGCCAGAATTTATTTATACCTCAAAAGTCTTCAGTAACAACACTCATATAGTTTGTGCAGAGTAAATCCTACAACTGAGCTGAATATAGGAGCTGGAAATAGATTTGGTTTCGGTGTCATTTAGCCAAAATTTTAAATTCTCTCTTAAAACAAACAAAAAACCCCCACCCTTCAGAATCATAACAAAAAGTGTTTTCATGTGTTCCCCAGATGCAAGCTGAATTGCAGAATGGATTCTAGACTGAAGCCCCTTAGAGACCCATCCTATATATGGATGGAGTTGTGATGGTTTCTCCAGAAGTTTTACATAGCATTGGAAAAACACTCAATTTTCCACAATGGATTTCGCAGTGTTACTTTCAAAAACAGTCAATGCATTTTCCTACTCTGCACAAGCACTGTCTGCATGGATGCCGATGTTTAGTTGTTCAAAACATATAATGTAGACTAGCATATTGAAATGAATCACTGAACTTAACAACAAAAGAAAAATTAATGCTACAGCAACTTTTTTGTCCTAGCTGAAGAGTTGACTGTGGTTTTAAAGACGACATGAAGAATCTGGAAAATATTCATTAAGAAAAGAAGCAATACAATATGCATATGACAAATAATTACATGGGTGACAGACACTCCTTCTCCCTAAAGGTGAGGAAGGTAGGGTCTCTCCAATGTACCGTGCAGTCCAATCCTCTCTGGAGCTAATACATCTAGTTACAAAATGCATTTGTTTTAGCAACAAGGCAAGCTTATGATGTTCTGTACATTCTGTACAGTACAGTCTTAAACAGCTACTTAGGAACAGACAGAACCACAAGATAGAGAATAAAGTGCTTAAACTGGCTCTGCCACTAAAAGCAATGGATCACCTTACTATATCCTGAGCTAGTTTGGATCTCAGGCACTTTTACTAAACGCCATGCAAGAGCTCCATCCATGGCAACTGAACTCTGCTACCAGCAGTACCGCTTCCTAAAAGCTACCTTTGGTGTCTGCACAGGGCCATGCAGACCTACATACACAAGGAAATGACTGTCAGAGGGGCTGGGGACAGCTAGGCTTACATTCTGAGTGATATCCAATTTAACACTGTGAGTCCGGTCACATTCAACTTATTGAACTACCACAACTATGGATACACCAATAGGGTACTGCACCTTCCATCTAGTCGTTTCCCATAGACTCACACAGCCAGACCTTTGGCAGCACCCAATAAGAAACTTTGGAGGCTAGCTACGTGATCCGTTTATTGGAGCAACAGGACAGGTTCTTATGAATTGCCAGTGATAAACAGACTGTCTGCAAAGCACATGCCAGTATCAAGGTTATGAATAATATAGCCTGGCTACAGATGGGTTAAGAGAGAAAGAAAAAAAAAATCTGTAGAGATTCCTAAGTTTCCTCAAAGAAGCACTAGGTATAGTCCGGATCTCACCCAAAGGCATCGCTATGGGGGGGAAGAGAGGCTCAGCCCATCAACTGATCCCAGAAGTCACAGGTGGTCTGCAATGGTATTTTCCTGATGTGTCCACAGCAGTGTCTTCCCCGATTGGTTCATGACTGTATCCTCTCTTTCTTAAGCTATTTTTACACTACTTTTACCTTCAAGGTGAAGCCTGAGTGACTCTAGTCATACATACTTTGATTATGATTAGTGTACAATTTCCTCATTTCACCTTTAAAGGTATCAAGTTAAGAAAAATTCAGGGCACAAGCTCAGTAAGGGTGGTTGCACATTGGAGGTGGGTAGCCTTTGGGATGGAGGTGTGCTTTAGTATTATGAGATTACAATGAGCAAAATTTGCACAAAGGACAGCATTTTGTCAAAAGATGACAGACTACTTGCATAGGGTGACAAATATGCAGCTTATCAGTTCTATAGTGCCACAAAGTTCCCACCTCTGCTGTGATATCACAGAACCTGGCCACAGAATCTTCACTGCACTCCACTCTCCGTGCTATTTTGCAAGCAATGTTGTCCAGGGAACCACCATGGAATGGATTCCTTGCATACCGGCTCAGGCTGCACTCCACCTGGGACGTTTCTTCAATAGTGTATCTTTCCTTAAAGTGTGAACAATGCCATACTTTTAATATAAGTTTAATTTCTAAGTCAGCTCCAGTAATTATTCCACAGTCCTCCTGGATGGCACACCCATCCCTCAGGCTTGTCAGCCCCACCACATGGCTTGGTGATCTTCTTGTGAGGCTCCCCTGTCACCTAGAGGCGAGAGGGTCCTAAGAGACTTTGCTGCAACTCAGAAAAGTACTGAGTTATGTGGAAGTAAGGACTCACATGAAAAGGCACAACCTCCTTTTCATTTTCTGTCTTCCTTTGTTGTTTCCTAGTTCTCCCCAGTTAAAATATGGTGGCTTTACTGTAATAAAACCTGACTTTTTTATTTCAAGAGAAACATTTTTCTGAGGCTCACATCAGCTTCAGTTCCTGTCATGCTTTTTTTTAAGCACATTTTATAACAACATGAAACCAATTTTTTTTTTTTTTTTTAAGACATTATTATATACATTTCCAGTTTTAAGGATTCATAGTTAAAAATATTACTAATAATGTTTGCTTGGGAAGGAGCATAGGAAAAGTGTCTGGCCTTCAGCTGTCTTTTGCCAAATCCTCCATCTGCCCAAGACCTAAACGTGTCATAATGTAACCTTGCATTACCAACAGCCTTCATTTTCTTCTGAACAGTTCCACTACTTAGGCCTACATGTTTGCAGGCTTTGAAACATAAATGGCTAACAAAATTATCTGGCATTTTGACTGTAACAACTCAACAGTTACATTGTACATGAAAGGATAAATAAAGGTGGAATTTATTTGCACTTTGGAGAGCTCTAGTTATACATCAGGACTCCACAAGGGACACCAATACTACTCCTACCACAAGTCTTCACAGTGGAAATAATTTAATAACAGATTCATGTTACTTCAAGGCTCAAGAAGAAAACCACCATGGATCCTGTAAAGCTAGATAGGAAAGGACAGCATTTACTTTGATGATAAAGTAGCTAAACTTCTATGGGCTTGTGGAAAAAGTTAAATAATCACCTCTAAGTACCTTTTAAAAAAGCATACATTTTGCTGGGTTTTTTTGTGGAAAGAATTTACTCCTTCACCAATCTAACTGCAATTTTTTTCCTTTCTGATACCTCAGTGTCATTAGTGTAAAAGGAGAGCTTACATCATCACTCTTGAGTTACTTGACAGCTTCAAATTTTGCCTGGGGGTGTTATAGTGCTCTCAGGGACACCTTATATAATAATGCAGATGTCATTTTTCAGCTGGCACAGCCCATCTTAAATCTTACTGAGATCCACAACAGCATGGAGCAGTCTTAAAGCTCTGAATATCAGCAAGGAGTTTGCACCTTCAAGAGTAGCACAGACTCTCCGTCTCTGAAACTGAAAGTACTCTTGAAACATAGACCAAGCATCTTTAGTAAGAGCTGATCTCTTCTCAAGACAACCTACAATAAATACATTAGAAAATAAACTTACTACAAAACTTCTCTGCAGAAAATAATGTCATGGAAAGAGAAAGAAAACACCATGTTCAAAAGGTGACTCAGCCAAGAAAAATATCGTTGAAAGTTCACTTGATTCATGTATCTGAGACCTGAACTTTTACATCTAATAAGCCCTGATCAACAAGATGCCAGAAGCCATGGGGGGTTGCTTGGTTTGTTTTGCTCCATAGTTGGTTCACTGTAGAACTAGCTTTGGGTTCTACCAGAGAAGAAATAAAGAAGAGTCACCACTTCCCACTGTGGATGTTATGCTCACTACTGAAATGCACTCGCATTTAAGTGACTCTGCTTTTCACTTCTGCTACTGCTTAGTATTGTTCCTCTCTGACAGAGAAAGAGGCTTTAAACACCTTCTTTCTCCCTCTTCATGCATTCCCAGACAAATAACTGCAAAGAGATTTTCTGTTTCTGAAAGAATACTGTAGCAAAACCTTGAAATTTGAAGAAAACCTTTTTACAGATTTCCAATTGACTATTCTAGAACACACGTTCATTCTAAAGACCTAACCTACTACAGCATTATCATTATGGCTTTGTGCCATCATTCCCATCTTTGTTATTTCTCTCAATGTAATTTCTGTTTTTAATATTCCACAAATGTTATCAGTTATTTCATTACTAAAAACATGAAACTGCATTAAGTTAGAAGCATTCTCTATAACCCCAGTAGAAATACTTCCTTCCAGTGATTATTATCTGCCAGTTAATCACTTCTACACCCATTTATCGTCTACTTTATGGATAATATGAGTGCTGTATTTTAATTTACACTATTCTATTACAGCTATTTTTGTCAAAGATTATTTAAGTTCTCTTATTCAATGAAGTCCCAAGATCACTTCTAAGTATTTCCAAATCTGCAAGAGGATCCCATCAAATGGAATTTTCACTTAGATTTGATATATGCCAACTGACCTGTAGTGACCTGGTTTACCCTGGTTTTTCTTTAAAATGATGTTGTAATAACTTTCTCAATTTCTGTATTTCTCTAAGGTTTATTCAAAGTGAACATAAAAGATCAGATACTTCCTTCAGCTATGTTCTTTAGAATTGTGCAGATCCAAATTGCTTAACCAGCTACTATTTAAAGCCTTTTTTTTCTCTACAGAGCAGAATTTAAGTTACTTCTTCATTAGAGAATTACTTTAGTAGTAATAAGTGATTCTGCTTTTTTTTTTAAGTTAATACCCTTCAATTTTCCTAAAATCTATGCATTTCATGAGACTTTTGATTCCTTTTTAAGCAACAGAATGGCAACAACTTCCAAAGTAAAGTGCCACTGGCCATTACCAGGTGTGATGTTTGTGACCCACAACTGATAAGTCAGGTCATGAGGATTGTGCTCAGTCATTTGATGATTATTGTGCTCAGTCAAAGCCTGTCCACATGCCGTTTTCTTCAAAGCCACCAGGTCTTTACTGTAAGGAAAACCTGCATGACTGAAAATGAGGAAGCAGTTAGTCCCACGATTAACAACCTTTCTCCATGGCTTTTATTAAGCTAGAGAGGAGGAAAAGGGGAGCATAAGGAAGGAAAAGATTGTCTGTGAGTTTATACAGATGTGTAGAAATAACACAAGTTTCTGTGGGTTCCTCAGGCAATTATTAGCTTACATGATTGTTAACATGCTCTTCTCCTAGCAACAGCAGCAACAACTTACAAAGCATGAAGCGGGATCTCCCACATACTGTTTATTTTACTTGCCTTAGGATAATATTTCTTTCTTCTATTTGGGACCTAAAAATTCTCAGTCAATATCAAAAATCGTGCTATCAGTGACAAACTAGGTTATAGAGCAGATTATTTGGTAAAGATCAGTTTCATTAGCAGCCTCATTGTACTCATAAGTACACCCTTTAAAGCTTTAAGAAAAGGCTATGCCACTACTATAATAAAGGGGCTGAATATTTGCTAGATGTTTTTGGAAAACCTACAACTAAACCATAAAACATAACAAGTGAAACCTTAATATAATTCATATATATGCAGACAGTGCATATGGGAGGAATAAAAGGTATATGAAGCAAATACAATCAGATGAAAAATATTTAAGTGATCAAATGGGCAGGTAAGTAACAGAGGTTGTTGATAGAGGCCACATTTCACCTGACTGAAATCAAAGTACAACCTCAAACTAGCCATTTTAACTGTGACAAAATATTGACTTTCAGATTACTTTCCCTTTGTACATGCTGGTAAGGCAGCTCCTAAGTTAACAAAATTAAAACCAAGAACATTAAACTTGACCTCTACTCAGGAACACTTCCTCACAAGAAAGGAAAGAGCATAACAAAACCAGCCTGGTTTATCAAGTCCACCCCAACAGAGGACAGTCAAACAGAGTATATAAGTCAAGCAGTAAGTCAACTTAAAAAAGTGTACACAGGAAGAAGATCAAAATACCAGCCAGACTAAATTAAGTAACAAACAACTGAATACACGTTCAAACAAACAAACACACACACAGCCACAAAACATAGTATTCTAAAGGACAACCCCCCCCTCACTTCAGTAGCAGAACACACAACCACCCTCACTGATCCCTACTGCTATTTCAGAACTTCTGACACAGACTCCTACAGCTCTCCCTATGAAAAAACAAGACAAATATTCACAGGCTGCATACTATAAGGTGACAATGCACCAAACAAGCATAAGGCAACAATAACAAATGAAGAAACTAAAACAAAGCTTACTTTAAATTTCTTTCTACTCCTCCTTTATACCAGCAGGTGTTTATACCAGCTTAGTGGAAACTGCCTCCCAGCAAATACAGCTGCTGTGCTACAGCATTAAGAACTAAAACGTAAAACAGAGAAGCAGGAACAATCTAGTTTAACTTCACTGTGATGGACAATGCAGAGTACCAAAGAGGAAGCACAGACATCTAGAGATCTTAAATGTACAAATAATTTATCGTTCAAGGTGATAGGATAGGTAAGATATTCCTTATTTTAAAATATGTAGCTAAAAAAATTAAAAGAGGCTCTATTTAGACTAGATACAAGGAAGAAGTTTTTTACAATGAGGGTGGTGAAACACTGGCACAGGTTGCCCAGAGAGGTGGTATATGCCACATCCCTGGAAACATTCCAGGTCAGGTTGGACAGGGCCCTAAGCAACCTGATCTAGTTGAAGATGTCCCTGCTCACTGCAGGGGGCTTGGAATAGATGACCTTTAAAGGTCCCTTCCAACTCAAAACATTCTATTATTCTATGAAATATTGCCTTTAATTTCACTCTAGCAGCTCTAATGAAGTTGACAGTTATACAGAAGAATTACTGAAGGTTGAACTTTGCCCAAACCTCCAAACATATGCTTATTCAGTTTTATGAATGCACCTAAACTTTTTCAAGTCATTGTTTACATGTGATGAGCAAAGAATGTGTATGCTTACAGGAACAGAGCATAATCTTTCATTGGAAATAAAAATGAGAGTTTTTATGCCAGGCAGTCACTTTGACTTTTAATCAGTAAGTAGTAGCATATTTTCACTTATATAAGCTAGAAGTTACTTACACAAATCCCTGCAATTCCATGGCAATGCTCATTATGTACTACACCAAAGAGAAATTTTCTCCAGTAGGCATTTTACATGGGATATAAGAGGATGTTCCTTCAGGAAAAGACTACTGCCAGATGAAGCTCTTCTCTAACACACCACATAAAATCTTCTGTCTATTCTCCTAGAAAATGAAACAGCAGATTTATTTTGTAAGAGAATTATTCTGTAACAGAACCAGCTCAGTGTTGTCTTTTTACTAACCCAGATACACATAAATACAGTTCACCATAACACTAGTAAGTTAGAAGCCTGCACGTCTACAATTTAGTGAATACCGCTAAGAAGATAAAATTTTGCTGTTAGACCCTGCTGACAAAGTGGAATTACTTTTAACACTTGCAACACAGTGCTGGTATAACACTGCTCTCTTGTGGTTAAATGCATGTAGCTCATCTGCAGAATTTATCAACTATTTACATAAATTATTTTTTAAAATATTTTATTCTAAGATTTTTTTTTTTTTTCCTGATCAGTGGTTTGCCACAGTCAGTGCCAACTCCACCCCTGCATACTGTGCTACTACCTCTCTCTTACCTAAAGGGAGAATTTAGGCTCCTGCTTTTGGTTCTCCAACCCACTGAAATTAAACACCTAAATTACCATTAAACAAAGGAGAGTATGAACACTTCTGTTCACAGCCTTTTAAAGCCCTCTTCATCCTTCCAGGCAAACAGCCTCAATAAAAACATAAGCAGAAATTCAAATGTAAAGAGGACTAGAAATATAACAAGCACCACATAGGTTTTCTTTCAACATGGCAGGGGAAAAAAAAGAAAATCTAATTTACATTGCAAAAGAAGAACATGGAAACTAATGTCTACCACAATCAAAAATGTCTCAATAGCTAAATTATAGCTACATAAAACAGTAAAGTTATGGTATCTCAGATGAAACTATTTCAACCTTCTAGTACAAAGCATGACATTAGAATTTAAAGAATAAGTTCTTTTTGGCAACACAGGTGGTTTCAGGAATCTTTATTTTTTGCTAGGCTGGCAAGTTCAAATACCTATTGTAGGGAATGAAGTAGGATTCATATGCACAAGCAAGCGATTTACAGTAATTTCTACTTAGTTCTGTTAAACACAGGTAAAGACCATTTATTTGTAACTTAACTTTGGAAAATGTATTGGTAGAACACATAGGATTCTCTTCCAAGAACCCGTTACAGGAATCAGGATCACAAATACCTCCCAGGTAGCTATAATCACTGGCAAGAAGATACCAGATAAAGCAGAAGTGAAATCTGGCTGCAGACCTTATTAACATTTGGGACACCAGTTGCTTCAACAGTCTTGCCTGCAGGACTTTAATTCCCCATGGCTTCTAACCAGTAACTCAAAGGCTAACCTGTTTAGCAGGATCCCTTTGTCAATTAGGCTTTTAAAAGTGACCCATGTATAATTTTACTATTTAGGTAGGACTAAAATGAATGTAATTAACTCCCGGAAAAAGGCACAGACTGAGGGCAGCAAATACTGTTGCACATTCTGTGCTGGGCCGTTCCCCCAAAACTGTACCTACACATATAAAGAGATGACAGTTTATATATTAATTGCCCCTCACACCTAGTGAGTGTCAGCAAACTCCTGTAACATACCAAACCTGTCCAGACAAACTGAAATTCTGACAGTTCAGGTAATTGTATTCATTAGCCTCCTAGGTAATAGGAAGCTTACTGATAAAGAACTGAAATCTCACAGAAAACACTCCTGAGTGCTTTTAAACTGCATTGTACTTTTCCTTCTAGCCCTACTTAGTCAAAGTATTTGAAACATTTATTCGTGTTTCAATTTTATCAATTGAAAACGTGGATATACTGTACATAATTCTTAGTCTTTCTAGAGGAAAAACAAAACTAACTTTCGTTCCTGATAACTCCCCAGGCAACTCCTGAACATATCCTGCCCAAAAGTTCATCAAAAGTGGCTGGAGAATAAGTTCTCCAGAATTCTTCAGTGACAAGAATAAGAAGGCACAGCATTTCAGAAGATTGTTCCAGCAAACCAACAGAGGACTTATTCTCCTGAGACTTTTCCTCCTCCCCACTGTATCACTACAGCATCTCCAAGAGAGGCATTGTCACTGAGCAGTTAAGTCAGAGGCCTCATGTAAACGAGGTTATCTGTAGACAAACAGGGCATGTAGGTGGTACATAGTTGGGAAAAAAAAAAAAATCAGATGGCCCATGACATTCTTTTCCCTAAAAATGGATCAGCTGTACAAGCTACATTACTGCACAGTTCATATCAGACTGACACATTTTTGTGACCTGAAGGGTCACACAGCTCATTAAAATTTGCAGATTTTTAAAAGATGCTTTCAAGGCCCAACACTAGATTCTTGGTTTAAGAGGTACTAGGAAATTTCTGAGAGAATCTGCTTACAATATTAATAGCCACTTTCAAATTCAAAATTCCCACTGCAAAATGCTCCTATAGGCCAAACTTGTAGTTAAATGAAGAACTCTGGAAAGAACAGAAAAATAACATAATGCTCACAAGGACTCACCTGCCTTCAAATCTTCTTCTGTAGGCACTGCATGGACTTCCTTCACTGCAGCTCCCCTGCTGCCCTAGTGTATCAGACCAGGGCAGCAGACAAGATCTTCAGCTGACCACTTCCCCAGCTAGAAAGGACATTATCATTAACAAGCAAACCAAGAGCAAGATTCCTCCCTCTGCTCTTAAATCATGCATAAATGATCCAATGTGCCAGACCACAGGAGGGAGGAATAAATTAACACACTCACCCACAACACAGGATGTAAAGAAGGGAGCAGGCTGGCCATGGAACCAAGCTGTGGGAGAGGGAAGGACCCAGGCAATCAGTCCGATTACACAGGAGTTTCCCAGATAGAAATTCATGATCTTGGTTCTGCTGTCCTGGAAACTACAATCCCTATGAAGTCAGGGAGCCCTTTTGATAACCAGAACCCTCACACAGCACATCCAGTGTATAGACAGGCCTCCCAACCCCCATGCAAGCAGACGCAGCTCTTACAGAGGTGGCATTTTGCCCCCCCTCCAAGTTAATGTGGAAGGTGGAGGCACCTGGTGGTGATCTCCTAATCAGTTCCCACCCAAGGCTGGCCAGACCCTGGCTGAAAACTCATCAGAAGGGCCCTTCTTGCCTGGTTGTGGACATCATCCATATGCCAACCCCCATTCAGGGCTGGGGGGTTCAACTCCAGCACTTCACAGAAGAAGTGGGAGCTTTGCTAGGAAAGGGCAAGACTGCTACACGCAGGGCCACGCTGGGGATCCTGTATGGATTCCATAGCAGTTGTCCAGTTTAGGTAGAGAATGCAGCAAATGCACATTTTGAAAGTGGAAAGAAAGAGACAGTCAAACTGTTATGGACTGAGAGAAGAACGGGAGAATGTGATAAGGTTCAATAGTTACTAAATTCAGAAAAAAAAACATAGAAAACATTATTTTAGAAACATAAAATAGCAAGTCACCTAAGCTCCAGTTTTAGTCAAAAGATAACAAAAATAAAACAGAAGTACAGGATTTGCACAGTAATCTCTTAAACCTGTACAGATAAGGCTGTAAGAGGGAATCCAGCTGCCAGACTACTCTGTTTAAGTGAGCAGGGAAATAGAAGACACAGGATATACAAGGGACATACTCAACAGTCTTGACAGGATTTTGGTTTTATACATCAGGATTATTATACAAAAGATGAAATGGATCCATTGTAAGCATTGTAAGCATTTGTAAATAAGGGACTCCAAGTACTCTAGAGCTTCCATTTTTCCTCCCATTGTAATTAATGTTAAATATTACAATTTAAGAAAATTGTCTAAAATGGTCAGCTCTTAAGATACAAAAAAGTTTGCAACAAAATGCCACTACCACACACATCTGTGATAAAAACAAAATTTTATTTTATAAATTCTTGTGAACAAAAACTTTATATGGAGAATCCAAGGTAAATGTTTGTTTACATATGGAATTTCAACTATGTGCTAGCAGATCTCTCTACAAGGTCTTTTTTATCTCTGAACACATCTGCTCCCTATGACAGGCATTTAACAGAGAGCTTGCAGTTTATTCACAGGACAGTTTCACAAACACAGAAGTTCATCTACCGACCCAAAATAAATTAGAATGCTGCCTGCACATGGAATATGGATTTGCAACAGCCAACTGCAAAGAAAACTGCGACAGCTATACCACTCTAATGACACAGTACTAGCTACCAGTATATACACTCAGTTATATATAATACACTAACAAGTTTACACGTCCTTGTTATTTACACTGGAGTGTAAACAGAGTGCACACCGCAAAAATAATTACTGATGTGGCAGCTTCTCTCCTGCATTTCCCAGGTTTCAAAGACACTGCTCCATAGCACTAAAAGTCTCATTTGGGTTCTGTGCTTCTCATAAAAGTATTGCATTCACAAATTTCGCTGCTGGGGAACTAAGGAGAAGCAAGAGGCAATTCTACACACCCTCCAACACCCAAACTTGAACAGCACAGAACATGTTCTAGAACATACTGTGGCATCTTACAGCAGTTTCAAAGTGGGCCCGCCACTTACACTATGAAGTTTCCTCAGAAGTCTCCATTATTTAAATATGAGCTCTTGCTTTCCACATTGGTACCTGTTTAACTTCATCAGTTCTTATAAGGGTAGATTTTGCATTTGGCTTCAGGCTGCAACACCCAACCTGGGGAGCAGGGATAAAGTTAAAATTATATCCAAGACAATTGAATGAGAAGATGTTTACAACTGAGACAGTTTCAAAGGGTTCTTGCATTGCTCTTAATGTGGGAAGAATAAAATAGTAAGTCTGTGCTACTGATTTAGGCACATTCACTCTTCAAAATACTCAAGGGTAAACTATCAGAGGCTTGATTATAAGCTCCTGAGATTCTGCTTTAACCAGAACAAGCCCATCTTTCTCTACCTACTCCTGGTTATGCTGGCCTTAAGCAGTCTTCCTTCCAGGACTTTTAATTCAGCTGTTAGATCTGGAACAAAAGCTATGCCATAAACAAGCTGTTTCAGCATCTAACTTTGATCTAGGCATCTACAATCAGGTATATCAGCTATGCAATGCAATGGTCTGCAAGATCCAAAATACAAGCAGGGCTATTTTCAGGAAGTTTATAATGTTGCCTGCAGGGGGGCAGGTCAACAGGGAAATCTATTAAGACTGCACCAGAGCTGTTGACTCACTACAGTCTGTAAGACAGGATACATTTCACTTGCAAAATGCCTGTGGCAGTTGAAATTTTACAAAACCAATAAAAATCATTATAGCCAGAAATACAAACACAGCTTAACTTTCCTTACATTTTCAGCCAAGCAGCTAGCCATGGGTAGCAGCAGGCTTCAAAGAACGTCTGGGTTTCCAAGATATGCTTTGCATTATGATTTCCCTCCATTAGGCTAGCAAATGCCAAAGTCCAAATCTTTATCTCACGCTTAAGATATAAAGATAAGCACAGAGACAGTTTAAATTACTGCCACCTATTTCTATCCACCTCAGCTAAGCTCTTCCAAGGTTTGCAGAAGTCTCTAACAAATCATCAGCAGCACTGCTGGACTCTAGCTTGAAATAGGTTGCACAGGCTGCTCTACAGAAACCAGAACTTAGAATCACCTTAGCCTGATGATTCTGTCTACCACACTTTTCTTGCTCACAGCAAAAACTCTATTTTTTTCATGGGCTTTGCAACAACGTTCAAAAAAAAAAAAAAATCACACCTCATTCTGGAGAAAGATGCAAACTGTATGGAAATGATGCTACTTCAAAGAAAAGTATTACAGCCAATGCTTTAATTTGCAGTTCTGAACACATAGCACACATTAGTCAGAACTCTCAGTACTTTTCTAGCATCATTATTTGTAAAGTTAGTAAATAAGTAGTTAGTATTACTAACTAGACACACGGTTTCCATATATGGATACCTGCCGGTCAAGCAAATGTCCACAGTTCAAACAATTATGATCTGGATTTTTAAAGTCAGCCTTCTAAGATTTTCCTCTTGGAGCATATAGAAAGGTATTTACCAGTCTAAATGCATCCAGAATAATTAATCTTTTGAGATTCTTTGCCCTGATTACACTTGAGGAAAGCAACTACCTCTGCTGATGGTTTAAAAATATTGTAGAGAAGCTGTAGAATTCTAAAACCCATGCAACTATCCATGAAAACAGTAGTCACTTAAAGATTATAAGACCACATTCTTATATAGAAACATACCAGGGGAATCTCTGGACTAGAAAATGGGGATGTATCAAAAGATCGATTTTCTTTCTCCAATGAATCATCTTCATCGTCATTACTATGTGCAAATTTCTGTTTTAGTGCATGAGTCAGAAGAGCAACTGGATCCCAATCTGAACTTGGCCTCTTTTTGGGTCTAGAAACAGGAGTACCTCCAGGTGACCTATGAAAGAAAAAGAGAGATCATCTCCTGCCCCCAGTCCTGTGCCAACTGATCAAAAAATCTAGAGATGCAACTTCTGTATACACCCTATCCTATAAATCCATGATTACAGAAACAATGTTGCTACTGTTATTTTACAGCAACTTACCAAATAGGACTAATGCAACTACACAACAAACAGATTCTCAGCTTGAAAATACAAATTTATGCTGTTCTATTATGAATAGCAGTAATTCAACACTAAGTATTAAAATTTTGCAAATAGCTAAGTGGGGGGGGAGTGTGACAGAATGTGCACTTTTCATAGTAGGTCTCTTTTCTAAGTTCTGTTAAGGTATGTTTGTGGGAATCTCCCACTAACACACTTCATAACTATTGTGAACATAAATTTGATTCAAAGTTCATTAATTCTAAGTTTGGAACAGTATGCCCTTCTGTGGTCTCACAAGGAAGAACAAACTTACAGAATGCCTCAAAGCAACTATATATTGAAAGAAAGCAACCACTCTAGGTCAAATACGTAGCCAGGTAACCATAAAGCCCCATTTACAAATGGCAACTCAAGTCGCATTATTAAAAAAATCATGACCAGGTTTTTTCCTTAAAGTGAGCATCTCAGCATCCAAATATGAACATTTTAAAGGCAAAACATTAAAAAGCAGTGTTTGTATTTTAATTTAGAAAAACTATTCTTAGCAGATTCATAATCTAAAGATAGCAAAGACATGTAAAATCAAAACAGCTCCTGCACCCCAAAGCCCAAAATAAATGTGGAAGCTAGTGACTAGCCCAAGAAAATAAATAAGATTTTGAAAAAAAAGTCTAGAGGTATTGAGACTTCTGCTAGTGAGGTGCTACCTCCAGGCAAATGAACTGTACCTACTAGCCCACACTGAACTGACAGCACTGAGTTCAAAGCCTGGCGGTTACAGTACACATTTTTTAACATGAAACCTGAAAGGACTGGGTTCACCTTTCCTGTAAAATCAAGCTGTTAGAGCACTTCCCAATGTGCAAGCTGGTGCTGAAGTGGTAGAAACTGGGATCTTTAGGCTCTTGGCTTCTCAGAAAGAAGGTCTCCCTTTTACAGTACACACATTAAACTACTGTTAAGACTGCTGTCTGAAAGACTGATCATCATTACTCTCTCCAGCAATATAAATTAATTATTCAGTTAAGTCCTACAATCAGGAAACCAGGTAGATGCCTAAAACCAGAAAGCTTTTCAGATGCACACCTACCACTTCCTACTAGCTATGCCCCTACTTAGCAAGATGATTAAAACTATCAACCTGAACATTTCACTTTCTTCACTTACCAGACATAAAATTACATGGAAAAAAAACATATGAGGAAACACAAGTTTACCTAAGTGCACTTTATATTTGCTTTATTTGCTGTAAAAAGGTCATCAAAAGTGTACAGATACACTGTCAAGTGGCATACAGAGAGTTTGCCCAAGACTTGTGCTAGTTATTTTTAGGGATAAAGCTCAGAGTTAAGAAAAATGCTGAAATAAGAAAACGCATTAAGTTTTGGTATGTGGCATTCTTCCAGCATTAAAAGCTCCAAATATTCACTATAGGTTCAGTTGTTCTCATACTTTTTCCACTCATGAAGCTCAGAAAGACATCCAACAACCTCCATTACACTGAGCACAGCAGAGCAACACTGACCTGAAGAGATATTGTAGTCTTTAGGAATGGATTTTTGTAAGCTGTGAACATGTAAGTTTCCAGCTTAAGTCTGTCAGCAGTAGCCACTCATAAAACGCTGTTTCAGACTTGTATTCTCTGGTGCTACTCAAGTGCCACGATGGTCTTGGCTTGCTCAGATCACTCAATTCAACCTACCTCTCAACAGCTCGCAGCTGAACTTTGTTTAGGTCTTTTAAAACATCCATCATACTAGGAAGGTTCTTTGTCCTCTGGTGAGCAGCACCATCAGCTGCCGTGGAACCGCTGCCTCTTGCGGCACGACGTTGTTTTATAAGCTCAGCTGCTGAATTCCTGGTGTCAGTGCCAGCAGGGGCACCGCAAGGAAGCGGAGGCGGGGAGGGAATCACAAAGTGATCGTGAGAGACGGACAATGGCGTGGAAGTCATGGCTGGCACGGGGTAAAACCCATCTGGGATACTGGGTGCTTTACAGGCTTCTGCGTACAGTTATAAAAGAAAAACAGTGATTTTAATTTTAGTCAGTATACCCTCACAATTAACCATATTGCTCAACATCTAGGATGACTTAGTCTTAACTCAAGGTAAGATGGTCGTCTTTAAGCACTTTCTTGCACACCTCACACATTACACCATAGAAGAACTATATTTGAAACAACATTTTTTATTTCAAAGCCACAGATTCAGACACATCTGTCTCTTCAGCCTCAGCACTGGATAAATCAGCAAAGCAGGACCCCAACAGCAAAGCAGCTGCTACTACATACAGTTCATTCTCAGTGGTCTGAAGGTTAGAATAACCCACACAAAGCAAAAGCAAAGATAACCACAGAACATGTAAAACAGACTATGGCACCGAGTGCAACAGAGAAGGGGCAAAAGAGGATCCAACATAACATCTAACTGAATCACAGAGGTGCCTCAAAATACCACCCAAAGTTAACTACCTTGCACCAGTCCAAGTATTTCAACAACCACAGTGGCGTTAGTCTGCAAGTAAGATAATCAAGAACTCAGATCTTTTAAAGATGAAAAAAAGTGACAAGATAGAAGCTCATACTGGAGATGAACTCTTGGATAAGCTAGTGACACATCTATTTGCAGCATTTTAGTTAAAGCTTGAACCCAACTGACTTTTTCTATCTGTTATTTCCATAACTTGTCAGAAGTAATACAAAACCTAACAGGCATAATTAATAGTCTATAACTTTTTAAACAGTAACTAGTTGCCTATGTACTGTGCTGTTACTAAGCTCCTTCACAAACAGTGAAACAAATATGAAGATCACTTAGGATCAACTGCATTCAAAACTGGCAAACAGGCCACCAAAATAGAAAGGCTGAGGGGAGGCAACACCAAATGCTAAAAAAAGAAACAAAATACTATATTCTGTACATTTAGGTGGTATGACATCAAATAGAGAAGTCAGAGATGTTCTCTATCAAGATCAGACATGGCAAGCTGTGAAGAGGAACTCTAAAGCAACAAAAAAGAAAACTGGTTTCAAACCAGAAGGCTTACGTGAGGGAAGGCTCCCAAGTGTCTGTGCTGAAACAATGGCAGCAAGCTGAGCACGAAGGAAGGTTAGCTCATCTTCAAGTGCAGAAATTTTCTGGAGTGCTACCTGATCAACAAGACTGTCTTTTTGTAAACTGGATTTTGAAACACTCTGTATGGAATCTGCAGCTGGAGGTAGTTCACGATGAGCTGTATTTTTCCCTTTTCTCCATAATTCAGTCCTAGAAAGCACCAAAAGATACAATTTCAAAAGGCTAAGGCAATAATGGAGATCTCAAAATTTACCTGCTTTCTGTTCAAGCAAGTTATCATCATTCAACAAGACAAATTCACCAACTGTTTAAGAAAACTTTACACTTATCTATTCATAACCTTAAAAATTTTAAATCTCCCTTTGCTCAAGTACAATGTCAATGATCTTTGGAAAGTCATCATAAAAAGTAGTCAGATAATTTACTCAGGAACAGATTTTACATCATATGGTCGTAATAATATAGGCTTGAGCCATTATTATTCAATAACTATTAGACTGACACCATACAGACATATCCCCCTCCTCCTACCTGAAACAGTAGATATGAAAAGGAGGAGAGTCAAAGAATAATGATCTCTTAATGAAGCTTCACACATTTTAGTCATTTATTAAACTCTGCAAGATGAACACTCCGAGCAGCAAAGAAGTTGCAATCTTCCAGAAAATATGTTCAAGAATAATAATGAATTTTAACATGCACTTACAGAATAAGAACCTTATCTTTTGTAATGCACACAGTATATTAGAAAATTGTGCAGCAAGTATGAGGTTTTAAATTTTTAAAAAATGGTTTCAAGTCTGTGCCTGCAGAAATAACCTTAAAATACAGAATGAGCATAAACAAATTATGAAATAATGGAAGAAATAAAGTTTACATTATCTATACAAGATGCACAAAGTTTTGATTGAAACAAACCCAGACCTTTCCCCTTATATTAATCATCATTTCACTTCAGATCAGACCTACAGCACTGCTGATTTGCCAAAACACCTTGCTTTTCACACTGTCTCAGAAGATCCTAATCACGATACGTGTTCTTGAAAAACATCCCAGAGAGATAGGAAAGGAGGAGGAATAAAGAATGAAAACCACAAAAGAATGAACTTTCATGGATCTGTGAATCAGAATGACTGAAGAACAGAACAAGCAAGACAAAACAGGCCACAGCTCCTTCTAACAATATCCTTACTCTTTCTGTATTTTACAGCTGCTGCTGAAAAACAAATTCCATAATCACACAGTAACACCTCAGGAATCATAAGATGAAAAGCAACTTTATCAAAACTTCTCTAATAAAAAGCATGATATTTCATCAGTTTCTTGTGGTTGCATTACCAGCAAGCAGCACAAAGATCACAGACAAACACATGGCAAAATGAAACAGAAATGCATTGTCTCATACAGGCACAGTGTAAAACAACACTAATGACCAAATTTTAATCTTGGTTCTGACTTGTCCTCTGATTTTGAAGAGATCCTATAGAGGAATAGAAAGCAAGCTTTGTACTGCTTCTCTACATAGTAAGAATTTCCAGGTAAGCAGGATCCACATCTCTCAAAAAAACCCCATAAAGTTTCCAGGGTTGGTTTAGCTAGAACCCTGAAAGTTCTAGGAAAAAATAAAGAAAAACTTAACCACAAAACCACAAACCACAAATAAGGGAAGACATCAATTACCTTTACTACTCCTTTTTATGCATACATCCTACTTTTACTTACCTAAGTCTAGTAAATGCTTGTCCCTCATCATTTGCTACCCACGGGACATCAGCAAGTGATGGAGCCACAGGAGCTGTGCTTTGCTCCTCATTACTTGATGGACTGTGGTCTTGAACAAGCTAAAAACAAACAAAAAAAGGAAAACAGGTTTGCCCCACAATAAAACTTCTGCCTTATCAGAAGGAATTTTTAAACAGTGCTGTAAAATAAAAACAGTGAGTATAAGGGATGTAACACAAGAGTTAAACAAACTAAAAAGAACGGAAAAACTATAACTACATTAAGTAATTAGAAAACTTAAACAGCTGAAGCATATGCATAGCAACAAATCACTTACCTGAAAATAGGGTCTTGGGTAGAGCTCTAAGGAAAGGATTGTCCCAAGTCTACGAACAATACTTCGAGTAGATCCATACTCCTTTTTTTGCCAAATAGATACAGCCTGAAAATCAGAAAACTTTTCAATGTGAGAAGCAAAAATCAAAGCCCTCTGTTCTTAAAACTTAGATTATTAAATAATTTCATATTATATGTAATTAAATGTAATGCAGTTGGATTAACCTAACTTTAGAATGCTGCTCTCCAACTGAAAGCCTGGAGGCCAACACCGATTTTAACAGACTGTTTCCAAAACACTGTCAAGATACAGCCCATACCCAGTATATTTTAGGGTGCCATAAAGGCCAACAAAGAACGTAGCAGCTACATCATGTAGCTAGTAATATTCTGAGATACAGACAAAAGAAAAAGCACATATTTGAGTAAAACCACAGGCATCTACACAAGTCTTAAAGAAATAAGTAAATAAAGCAAAGCAAGTTTAACATACCTTGACCTTACACTTCCTTATGACTGCATATAACAGCTGGAAATACCTTCTTGATGAGGTTGCTGAAGGAAGGCATGTTCTGATTGTACGACTGACACCGTTGTTGAATACGCGAGTTTCCAAAAATAAGGCCTGTAAGGCCTGACAAAGCGGGGGAAAGAAAAAAAAAAAAAAAAAAAAAAAAAAAGCACTCGCCACAGTGAAACCAAAAAATAACCAGGAAGGCTCAGTCCAAATAGAACTCCTAGAGATACTTCAGCAGTTTTTTCGCATGAGTAAGCCTCAAACTTCCCCAGCCCCCGGGGGACAGGCGCTCCTCGCTACCGCGCACGCCGCGCAGGGGCTGCGCGGGACCCGCCC
>NW_008625080.1:0-2500 GCF_000691845.1 Merops nubicus
AGCAGCAGGAGCAGCCCCCCGCAGAACTACACGTAGAAGTGCAATTTATCAGCGGTTCCTTGGATTCTCCTACATTTCTGAACTGGTTTTAAGTAAGAGAGATTATTAGAGCAACGTAATTTGAACTGTGAGACTCTGGCTTTGTGGAGCTTCTAAAGGCCAGTGCCAGGAGGGAGTCCTCTTCAATACTTCATGGGCAGTATCTCGTTAATTCATGTTTTTAGTGTGGTTTTACCGGCCAAATTATTTCACTTTTTCTGGAAAATATTTTTATTCTCTTTTATCTTCTGGAAATTGTCATTTGTAATATTTAAATTTAGTTCTTTTAATTTACAATTTTAGGCCGTTTCCTGTAGTTTAAATTCTTAGCTGTCATTCGTCACCTTGTATTTAAAACAAAGTAACTATTACAAAGTCTATTTTGATGACTCATGACAGTAGCTGCATTTAAAATAAAGTATCATTTTTTTATTAATCTGTATGGCCTTACTCTTTGTAGCTGTTGGATCAGAAAGCACCAGCTAAGAGACTGATGCAAACTAACATTCACCCAGTTTTGGTCTTCCCTTGTTTTCACTCCTTCCTCTTCCCAGCTGGCTCCTCCTCTTCCATGTCTGGGAAGGTTTGAGAGAGAATTTATCTTTGTTTTTCTTTCGCCACTTCTCTGTTTCCCTTGCTCAGTTCATTTATTTCACTGTTTACCTTTCTCTGACTTCGTGCCTCAGCTCTGGATGCGTCTATCAGAGCGTGGAAGCTGCTGGAGGAGAGAGAAGCTGTTCTTACCCAGCATGATCTTTCTTAGCCACGCTGGCCTTGCCTGTCGCGCCGCAGCGACCTGTGTGTGGTTCCAAGGTCAGCACCAGGACAGCTTTGCCCTTCCCCTGGGCAGCAGAAACGTTTTCCAGCTGCACAGACACTCTGCCGTCCAGGTACGGACATTTTGGGCAGCGTGAGTCCAGTAATGACAGTGCTGCAGTACTTGCAGCCCCACGGCTTTGCACCGGCAGGAGAGCCTCCCCTGTGGGGGCCGCACGTGGTCCCGCAGCCGCGGCCTGGGCAGCCGCCCCGGGCGGGGAAGAGCAGCAGGAGCAAAGGGAGCAGGTGGGAGCCGTCCCTGCCCGCTCGCGGCCTCTTGCCTCCTTCAGCAAGTCATGGGAGTGGTGGGCAGGGAAGAGCCAGGGGATCAGGGTCCGTTCTAACCCACAACAACAGCCTCAAAGTGGGAGTTTGTTCAGTAGCCTTGTTCTGCAGCCTGTATGTTGTCTCCTTAAAAAAAAACAAACCCAAGAAAAACTGAAAAGCCAAGCAAACACTCAGACACAGCAGAAGCTGCCTTCACTTAAGGTCTGTGTCTGTTGCTACAAAGAAGTTCTGCCCGTTTGCTCCCAGTGAGGAAATTCGGAGGCTGCTGTCAAAACCAGCCCCATACACATGGCCTTTAGCCTGCAATGATAGATCAGAACATAGAACTGATGGACCAACGAGCTGCAGCCAGATTGTTCCTTAATAAAAGGAAGATAAACATTCTTCCTCACTCTGCTATAAATAATACACCTTTTTTTTTTTTTTTTTAAATTGGCGATACCCACATTTGCAGGCTGGGTTAGAAGCTGCTGCAGGGCTCGGTCCCGTTGTCATACTGAGAATTTATTATTTGGAAAGAAACTGGGCCTGGGACTGACGTTCCCCCCCCGTGTCAGATGTTTCCCTCTCGCTGGCTCATGGAGTCGGCAGTGGCAGTGGCCCGCAGCGGCTTTGCCTCACGGCTGGTTTCTGTGGTGTTTGAGGCTGGCCTGCCCGCGCTGGCCCCTCTGTCAGGGCTGTGGGCGTGCAGGAGCCAAGCACAAGCAGCCGCTGGTCCAGCAGCCAAGCCCTGGGCTGCACTTGAACTCACCACCCCCCTTCAGCTCATGTCGAAAGTCCTCACCATGCGTGCTTGGGCCCCGTGCAGATGGCTCCGCTGTCTTCCAGCAGCCAAAGTGCATGATATAAATACACTGGAGAACAGCTTGGGCTCCCACTTCTCTGTAATAGATCTTGGAGCTCTTTTTTTAGCCTGGATCCAGTACTGAGGTCTTGCTAGAAATGTCTAGTGTCAGGCGGTCTCACTGGGGGGGAGCCTTGGAAGGGTGAAAGTGTTAAAATGTGTGGGTTGAGACAAAGACAGTTTTAGAGGTTAAAGCAAAAGCTGCAGATGCAAACACGGCAGCCCAAGGCGTTCAGTCCCCACTTCCCACCAGCCCGCAGGTGTTCAGCCAGCCCCAGGACAGCTGGGCTCCACCACGCCCAACACTGACTTGGGAAGACAAAACCGACACCACTCGGAACTGCTTCCCCAGCTTTATATGCTGAACATGACCTCCCATGGTCTGGGAGAGCCCTTGGGCCAGCTGGGGCCAGCTGCCTCCTCGCCCAGCCTCTTGTGGGCCCCCAGCCTGGTCACTGGAGCAGGGGGTGAGGGGCAGAAGAGGCCTGGGCTCAGAGTGAGCTCTGCTGAGCA
>NW_008625080.1:7500-26602 GCF_000691845.1 Merops nubicus
AGATCTCTGACACCTGATAAAGATTATAAATCCACTGAAAAATGGAGCAGGCCTTACTAGAACGGAGGAACACTTAATAGGAACACAGCAGCACAGTTAATTCCAACCTAAAATAAACAACAACCGCGTTCATACGCAGCAAGGTTAATTACACAGCTTTTGGGAAACAGTCCGTGGACCAACAGAACTTTATAAAGCAACAGATTTTTTTATTATTATGGTTGCAAACAAGTGCAATTGAGTTCTTCATGCCAGTTACAAACCTCTCTACTCATCTTCGTCTGAGCATTTCAGACTTCCGCTCTATATGCATATTTTTATTATGTTTTACTAAGTTTTTGAGAAATATGCTAAAAAAAACCCCAAATCTTTACAGAAACTTTTTCCTGGATGACTGTAACAAATTAATTTTAAAGATATTTATGATAATTAGAAAGAAATCTCACTTAAGAGAATCTCTGGAAGTGATTTGCCACATAGAAATTGCAAATTTGGGGATGAGACTTGAAGGAATTTTGCAATAGCTTTAGTTCCAATTTTTAGCATAAATTATACACAAAATAGGTAAAACTATAAAACTGCTATATAAAATAGGTGTAACTAAAAGCCTGAGTCAGTTTTTCACTATCCATCTCCTAACACAGGAGCTGACCTGGATCCGAGAGCGAGCCAGGTAGACGTTGGACTTCCACTCGGTTTTCATTTTGCGGTACTGGGAGGACTTGGAATGGACGAACTGTTTGCTGTAGGGCGCATTCAGCTCGCCCGTGACTGTGCTCTGGAAGGACTTCGATGTGCTGGTGCTGTTCAAGGTGTGAGGCCTGCAGGAGTTGGGGATGTAACAGGAAAGAATACAAGAAAAACTGAAGATTTCTCCGAAAACAGCCAGGAAACCCATTAAAAACTCTTTCAGACGCACAGACACTGAAAGCCAGCTAGCATAGACAACGAAGCGGCGCCTCCGGCTCGGGCATGCACATACACAGCCAAGGACGACAGGGTTTGTAAGCAGCAGACGAAAGCACAAATAACCCTAAGCAGCCTATAAACCCTGGGCTGTACTATGTGAAATTAAAACAAAATACCTTAACACAAACCTCTTGACATGGGTACTCATTTTAGGCTCGGCACGGGCACAGCCCGTGGGGTTGATGGCAAGAGGGAGTTCCATGAGGGGGTTTCGGCCATAGCGGAAAGTATAGTTCTCACAGGCCTCAACCCCTGGCAGCTACAAAAAAACAGACAAAAAGACAAAAAAAATCCAAGGAATTACAGGTTAATCGTGTGTATTTACATGAAATATTTCCTACTCCACGCCCTCCTGTGCCCTTTCTCACACATTCATCCAGCAATCGGGGGGGATCCATGAGGAACTGGGATGTGGAGACTCACCGATTCGGCAATCCTGGCCACCGCAGAGACTGTCAAACCAAAGAGGTCTTCACCCTTCAAATAGCCAGGAAACAGCTGGAGCATTTCAGATTCCTTTCTAACAGTGGCAACGGGCTCCAAGATTTTATCCCACACACCTACACAACCATACAGGAAAGAGTTATGGCGAACAAAAAAATCAAGAAGTCTGTTGTACTGGTTCTAAAATGAACGCCCAAGGGCACCAGGGACTGGTGTACACAGCATGGAAGCCTTCAGTCCTCTGGCAACACCACAGACAGGTTCTCCTGAGGAAACCTGCCCAAAGCAGAACTTTCTGAAGATAAACTATATATTCTGTTTCTGTGGGTTGGTAACAGTCAGGGCAGTTCCCTGGCAGCGGCGTGACTGGTCCTGCAGCATGACAGGGTTAAGACCTGGAGCATCACAGGCCACGTGCACACTAATGCACTGGGTTCCTAAGACCTGCCCGTGTGCTCAGGGGTTTATGGTCTAATGGATTCTTCTTTGCCCTGCCACAGACATTGTCACCTGTCCCGAGAACAACGTGGTCAACTCAGCTCTCCTTGTAGTGCTTACTAACACCAGCAGAGCTGGCTGGTGACCAGTCATGGTACCTAACACGGTCACTTCTCACCAAAGGAGACCTACACTGAATTCCTACCATTTTAATTAATTTTCAATATTCAGTATTTGGTCTCCTCTGTGAACTTTTAACAAGTCATCTTATTTGCAACTTACATAATTTCTTCAGAAGTGTCCTCAGTCTTCATAGTGTGATATTAAAACTAGGTCCTGGAACCTCACTGTATGCATTACATTAGAACACTGTCTGCAATTTTTATTTAGAGCTTACTGTTCTCTACAACTACCTGAAAGGAGGTTGGAATGAGGTGGGTGTTGGTCTCTTCTTCCAAATAACTAATGATAGGACAAGATGAAAAGGGGTTAAGTTGTACCAGGGGAGGACTGGATATTAGGAAGAATTTCTTTCCTAAAAGAGTGGTGAGGCACAGGAATGTGCTGCCCAGGGAGCTGGTGGAGTCACCACTCCTGGAGGTGTTCAAAAAACGTGTAGGCATGGTACTTCAGGACATGGTTTAGTGGTCATGGCAATGTTGGGTTGATGGTTGGACTTGATGAACTTAGAGGTCTTTTCAACCTTAATGATTCCATGATTCTAACATTGGAAATATTTATCATACCACGAACAGCAAGCCCCCAAAAGTCACCATCTTAGCTGACAAAAATTACCTTTAGGCGTTGTGTCAGTAAGGACCAGATCTTCATGGCCTTGTTCCACCACCTTGATGACAAAGAGGGGAAGCCCGTCCTTCTCCTCAATGGAGCAGAGGTAGCGGCAGCGCCTGTTCGGGTACCTCATGCTCCAGTACAGGCGGCTGGCCTCGTAGCCCACGGGGAAGAGCGCTTTGGAGGAGTGGAAGGCCTGCATCTGCTGCGGGAGCAGCTGCCCCACCGCGTGGAAGATGAGGCTTCCCACGCGGAAGGTGTGGTCGCGCTCTCCTCGCTGCACGATGCTCGCGATCTGCCGCACCTCGTCGCGCTGAACGTACACCCTCCTGAAGACTGCAAAGTAACTCAGCTCCTGCTCGTGAGTTCCCTTTGGTTTGTGCATGGGGCAAAGCATGGTCTTGTCTTTAAAAAACATGCATTGTGCTTTAATGGCGCAGGTAAAGTGATAAATGTTGGTGCACCTTAACCTGTGACAGCCGCTGGTGGCACCCATTTTGTGACAGAACATGCATTTCATCTGCAAGCCTCTTCGCAGCGCTAGTTCCACGTTTATTAAGGCACCAGCTTGTGTCTCGTAGACTTCTGTAGACCAAAGAGCACAGTTCAAATGGACCCAAAGGTCTAAATCCAGGTTAAGAAGCCTTGCTGGTCCATCAGTTAATCCATCACCTTCCTCGTGACAGAAGCAACATTTCCTATAGTCTTTAGGCACGGGATCTGGTTTAAGGGTTGTGCCCAGTTTTTTAAGAAATTCGTCTATTTCCTCTTCACAAGGAGGTTTGAATGATCCTTTAGGAATCACAATCTGAATGCTCCACTTTTTCCATTTCATTCCTTTCCATTTCTTACTTGGAGGCCGACAGTCATCGAGACTGCTGTGTATTGCTTTTAACCTCGGCTTTAGTTTCACCGTTACCTTAAGCTCATCCGGTTTTGCCTCCACCTTGGCTGCCTCAAATGCAGGGGGGAACATGATGGGGGGGGATGATGGTGGAGAAATTTTTTCTTGTAGCTGAGGCAGACAGTGGACATCCAAAGTGGAGATGTTGTTGCTGTACTGATGGAATGCTTTAGGTGGCCTCTCCTTCATTGGTGACTGCGGCAAAGACGGAACTGATTCCTGCTAAATCAATACAAAAATGTGAAGAAAAAAACCCCAAACCATTAAGCATTAAATGTATCTTGAAAACACTGTGTCAGGTCAGTATGGAAAGGCCTCCTTGGAATGCCTAAAATCATGGTGCAGCAACAGAGAAAGATGGAAATTACCCGGAGCCCTGTTATGACAGCTTGTGCTGTCACACAAAAGTTCTCCCAGTCAATCTAGAACATGGGGCCCTTTAATAGAGAGGAGGAAACAAATAATCCTTTGTCCTTTTCTGAATGAAAAACTACTCAACTGCTCTAGACCAACTAACAGACAGATTTAGTTCTTAGGTATTTTTAGAATGCTGTGTTACAATACAAACTAAATCTTAAAATATGGGTCATAGAATTAATTTGAAGAGAAAGAATCTTGTTATTTGGTAGTAGGGGAAGATTTGCAATTAACACCACATATTTTCCCTGGAAACTAGTGAGGAGAAAATTCCCATAGGGCAGAGACTTGTTTTGGAGGGGAAAAAAAATAAAAAGGAGCACAAAGAACAACAAAGGGAGTTTAGATTAGAAAGTGCTTCATGTGGTTTGTATGCTTAATCTTGAAAGAGTAAATGAACTGATCAAGAGGCTGACCATAACATTTAATTAACCTAATTATGGACATGCTGCTGCACTTGTGCAGAAACGTTACCCTGTTTAGGTACTAGTGAAAATGAGCTACATGGGACACTAAACAGATGCACGTGCATTTATCTTTTCCTCCATTTTTTTTTTTCCATTCAATTTCTTCTGCAAAAATAAGTAGGATGCATTTGAAGGAGGGCTGCAAATTCTACAGTAAACAGAGGAATATGAGAAATCATTAATTAGGTAATGCTTGGAACATGTGGCTTGTTGTGTCTACTGGTTTAGGGGAAAAAAGGTACGTTTGAACTAGGAAGAGTAAAAACTAGTTCAAAGAAGTACTAAAAAAAAAATTATCTATGAGAAAATAAACTTAGCAGGATCATTTAGTCTTGAATGAAGCTTATTCCACTTTTGATGATTAAAACCAGTTAAAAATAATGAAGATAAATTTAAGTTATCTTCCTCTGAAACTGAGAGAACCTGGACACAGCAAGACGTGTCCCTTTTGTGAAGTGCTGACGTTCTCTAAGGTGTCACATACTCCTCACAGTGTAGGTAGAAAACTAAAACATACTCTTTAGGACTACCTGAGAAAAATCCCTGGTCCAATTAAACTGTCTTGTTCAACTTTAGTTGAACAAATTCTTAAAATGTCTTTCTCCAGTAAGTAGAACCTCTTTTTCCTCATCACTGTCAGTTAGCAGGCTCTTTACTACAGTTTTGGCAATTAATGCAGAGAAAATGCAGGATATAGCCCTTAAAGATCTAGCTGTGGTTTTGTACAATGCTCAGAGAACTTAAGTGACTACATTTTTGAGACTGCATCTTCAAAGCCTGTGAGGACAGCAAAAAGTGGCTACTGTTTTGCCATGCATCTGTCAGATACAAAGTTCTGCAAATACGAATTTTATTTCAGAATCTCAGTGTTTGAATATAGTGCAGTTCATTTATACACCTCTAAAGTGCCAACTTCCCCTTCTTCCCCTTTCTGTACACCAAAATATAGCTTCAATAATTTCTGCTCACTAGGGTCTACCAGCATTTGATACTTACTTTGTTCTCTGAGTTTTTTGCTTGCACAGCTGCTGAATAAAGAACAAAGCAGTTGTTGCTACAGAATACAATGTCCTTCATTTTATCAGAGCCTTCTTGGGAATCCTGGGAATCAAACATGGAAGATTATCAGAAGTGCATTTTAATGCCTTTTTTTCACATAATAAGAGTACCAAAACAAGTCTTTTGATCTGGCTAGAAACTCTTTATTTGTGGGACTTTTATGAGACAGTGAGCAACACTGCGATATAAATACTCCATTATTCGACATCTAACGATACCGCCACCTACAACCTTGTTCTTCAGCATTTCTTGCCTTTAGCAGAAGTTTAACAGTCAAAATAAAGCTTTCTATATCATGCACCCATCTGCTCTAAAGGCACACTTGAAACTAAAATCCACTCTTTCATCTTTAGATGGCAAAAGAACGTCTCATTTCAGCCTAATCAAAGACAAACTACACTGGTCTATCTACCGCTCCATCTGCAAGACACTACTGGGAATTCGGTGCTTTTCTGACTACATGAACCCACTACTTTTCTGTAAAAAATTTTGATTATAGACCTTTGTTACCTAATTATCCCAATCTCACTGACAGAACAATGGTACTTCTTGAATGAATGACACTTCCCAATGTAAATACAGGAGACTGAGACTGAAATCTGTCTGATTCTTGCTCAAAAAGAGTACAACTATTATTGCTCTTACAATACTTCCTGACACAGTAATATGGTGCCTCACAAATAAGCCACTTTGGAATTAAGGTCTCTGAAGTGGTCATGGAAGGAGATTTGCAGCAGAATTTAGGAAGCTGCCATATATGGGACCTGTTTTATGCAATCTCCTGAAATTTGTTTTATGTAAGTAACAAATTTGACAT
Source organism: Merops nubicus (assembly GCF_000691845.1). NCBI lineage: Eukaryota > Metazoa > Chordata > Aves > Coraciiformes > Meropidae > Merops > Merops nubicus. The sequence goes on from NW_008625080.1 coordinate 13,808, forward strand.
TTCTTATTTGTACTATAAATGTGCTGTGACCTCCCATCCTGAACTAGGACGAAGACAGAAGGGAGACCACAGCGAAGCCTGGAAGTGGTATCAGCTGGCATGACAAGCAGTGCTCTTTGTTGCCCCTGGTTCTCATTCACCATTACACGTAAGAAGCTACACTTGCAGGGCAGTACCTGTTTAAGGAAAGGCAGGTCTTTGAAGGACTTCCGCACACCACTGCCAAGAACCACAACTTTGCAGTGAGAGCACCACCGAGGTCTCAAGGCTGAGCCTTCTGCAATATTCTGACTGTGATCCTTATAGCCAGCTACACCTAGAAAACAGGCAAGTCTGTTAGAAGCTGTATTAGATTAACCCAATTTTATGAGAAGTCACAGTGTTCTTCAGTGGTCTAGAGGAGTAGCATCCTCCTGGATAGGGCAAACTTTTAACAACATCCTAATGGGGAGATTGTTTAAACTAGACCAAAACCAACTGTGCCAATAACAAAGCAAAAATACATTCCTGTGTAAGAAATGAATAACTAAACCAACATAGGAATACGTGCTTGACATGACAACTAGGTCAAGTTTTCCAGCATATGGACGACCTTTCTGAATCACAGACTGGTAGGAGTTGGAGAGGACCTCTGGACACCATCTAGTCCAATCCCTCTGCCAAAGCTGGTTCACTTAAAGCAGGCTGTAAAGGATCACTTCCAGGCAGGCTTTGAAACTCTCCAGAGAAGGAGACGCCACAACCTCTGGGCTGCCTGCTCTGGCAGCCTCACAGGATAGAATTTTTTCCTCATGTTCAGATGGAACCTCCTGTGTCCCAGTTTGTGCCCATTGCCCCTTGTCCTGCCACTGGGCACCACAGAAAAGAGTTTGGCCCCATCCTCTTGACCCCTTTAGATACTGGTAAGCATTGATAAGACCTCCTCTGTGTTCTCTTCACCAAGCTAAACAGACCCAGAATGATGGATTTAAAATCATATTGGAATAAAAAAAAAAAATGTTGGGAGCTACTGGAAGAAACACCTCACTGCCAGTGACATGGGTAACAGAAGGGAAAGGAGAGATGGATCAGACCTCTTCAGTTACTGTTAACAGCAGCAGCAGCTCCACGTGTACTGACCACGTAAGGAAAAGCATTATTTAGAACAAGAATCGATTATCTTATTCTAGGGCATGACTTTATGAGGCTGAGGTGCATTAACACTCAGTTAAAATTCTGGTACTGAAAACTTAGAAGAATTAATTCCCACTCACCATTGCTGTTTGCAGGAAATGGCACATTAGGCTGCTTCAGTCCGTACGACCCTACGATCCTGGCAGGTCCCATGGATCCTCCCTGAGGACCCTGAAGTAGTAAGTGATGCCTGTACTCCACAGGTGGGTTCACCCTGTGAGTGTTGGAGGCTGCCATGGAGGAGGGGACGTCTGGAGCGTTACTAACTTCGTAACTGTTGGGAATTCTGACGTGGAGCAGGTTGGAGAATGCTGCTACGACACTGCTGATATTCTAAGAAGAGTAACAAGAAGACACCATTGTTTTCATCAGATAGGCAGTTAAAAGAGCAGTAACAGAAATTAGCAGATTGCAACAGCTGCTTTGTTGTCCTGTGCTATAACCCCTCCAGCTTCACTATATATAGCATACATTAACTGCTGTTGCACTTCATAAATGTATTACAAGCTTATTTCTTTTACCTCAGCAGCGGTGGGATGTAGAGTAATTGCTACAGATATAAGGCCAGATTTAGGACCATTCTGGGATGGTCCAAGCTGAGAGGCAAAGAAGCCAGAACCAGGCAACACTCCTGAACCAGGTTCCGATTTTACGTAATTCCTTTTGGCTTCTGAACCTGAAAACAAAATGAAGCACACCAGGTTAATCCTACAAATGTAGGAAAGCAAAACAAAAAAAAGCCTTGTTGTAACTGTTTGTTCTGCTGCAGTCTCACCTTTTCCAGTACTGCTTGGTAGGATGGGAATGATTGGAGATGGTACAGGTTCTGGGTTCTCCTCCTTCACAACCGACAAGTCTGGATACCTACTGATTTCCATTCCCACCACGCTTTCAGGAGAGGAAGAAGGGACAAAGCTGTCAGGAGTGTCCCTGTCCTCACAGTGATCTTGAGCCCTGGAACAAAACCCAAAAAAGCTGTTTTGGAAATGACCTAAAACCCTTGGTAAGCCAAAGGTATAAGTCATTACAAGAAGCTGTAATGAACCTGCTTCTTGCTACAACTCATGGAACACAGTTACGTGGTAGGCCATTACTTCTGGGCATTTTATACTCCACTGCACACAGTAGTTTCTTGGGAAAAATAGAAGAAAAATGGAGGCTCTAACAAATCCCAGAACCGTCTGTTCCCCATGGGTCCATCTACCCGTGTCAAAAAGTAGTACTTAACATTTAAACTTTCTGACTTAATTGTCTTCACTGGTCCATCCCGCCTTGTCTACATAGAGGCTTCACTGCCTCAAAGACACCCAACTTTTGGTTAGGCAAGTGAAAGGCAGCAAAAGGAAAGATTTCACATGGTGAAAGAAACTGAGTAGAGCTGGGGAGTTTTCAGGATGAGTCTTGCACAGTACTGCTGACTGGTACAGCAGCCAGGTACTGTCATAGTGCAACAGTACCATGCTGCTCAAGAAAAAACCACCAATTTGTATAGTTTTTCTTCTGCTTTTAAGGGAGCAAGGTAATGAACTCTTAATAATTTAACAGAATCTAGAGTCTAGCAAAGGCAGAAGTCACCTCTTTCACTACTCATGGAATGCTCAGTTAACCAGGACAAATTATCCCATCACGTTCTCTCTACAGTGTGTGGCTGAGCACCACTGATTTCATTTCCTCACACCTTCACAGTCTCATCTCCTACTGAAAGATTAAAGAATTCACTCCGAATATGTTTTTGAAGATGTCACAGAAAACCCACCTCAACTCCTCCTGGTTGTTGTGAGGTGGTGTTGGAAGTGAAGCAGGAACATCCACAGTTTTAGGGCCCTGAGCCATTGCTCTCGCCAATAAATCTTCCTGTGGTCTGAAAGGCAGCTGGAACTGCTTCGGCCCCAGAGCTTTGGTAACTAAACCCAGAAACACACAGCACAGTGAGACACCTGCACAGCTCCTCCACCAATACACATTCTGTGTGTCAGGGTCTTGGTGGCTCCTGACACAGCCAAGGCATTGCAGCACATGGTAGCACCACCCTCCATCCACTTACTGCTCAAAAATTTCTGACCATTCATGATTAAGCTACATATTCACAAAAATCTTGCAAATTTTGAGCAAAAAGGGCTCAAAAAGGTTTTAAGTGTGTCTTCTGACAGTATGAAAAGATTTTTGTTTTACTTAAATAAAGAAAAAAACCACCAACTTTGTAACAACAATGGAAAAAGGGTAGGAGAAAAGGATTTTAATCACTGAACAGTCCTCATCAAGAGGCAGGATAAAGTTTTCTTCAACAAAAGCAATTCTGATAGACCAAATTACAAGCATCAGTAAATACATACTGACTACACACAAAGCCTACTGAGGATACATTTTAGGTAGAATGCTTTTGAGCTGACTCAACTAACTGATTAGTCATTTGTACTGGGCTTAAAAAATTGATTTTAAATTTTTCTTTTTAATTTCTTAAGAGCACTTCTAGCTGTCAACATGTTTTTGAAAGGGAACAGGGAAAAGGCTGTCATCTGACATTATACTGGTGTAAAATAAAGCTGGATAATAATTATTAAAACCTTAAAGACTCTAGGCCTACTGTTTTTATAAAAGAAGACTATAGCAACTGAAAAGCATTCCAGTTATCTATTTTGTAATTTGCTACAAACTCGACTCATTTGTTACAGAGACAATAGGTATTAGTCTTACCATCATGACCTCCTAACATACCAGCCTTGCCAGCAAGCTCCTCAGTGGTCGCGAAGCCGTTTACCAACTTCTGGCACGCCACGGGAGGTGGTGTGGGAGGGAGGGAAGCTGGGGGTGTCGGGGGATTGCTCAGATTATTCTGCTGAGTGAGATTAAGGAGCCATAAATCAGCCATGGGACACAGAGGCAGCACTGATAACCAACGGTAGTTAATTCTCAAGTATGTGACCAAATACATAAGAGTACTCATTATAAAAGACACAATGTTTTGCTTTTCTTATGTCAATGATATTACCAGAGAAGTAGCTTACGTGAGGAGTTTACATTACTGAAAGAAGCTATAGCTAAATTATTGACAGAAAAGCATGAAGGACATCTTTAGGAATGGTTTGGGACCCCCAACAAGTTCCTACAGTTAAAGCATAGGTCTGAATTTAAGATTGAGAGAGTTATTCCACAGACTCTCCACCACCATAAACAAGTCATCTTACTCAATTTTCACTAGAAGGGAAACTACCTCACATTTAGCACAGGATGAGCTTTCACTGGAGCAGTTGCCATGGAGAAGCAGATACCCTGCAAGTTCACACTCCAGGCTCCTGCCTGCCACCTTACTTCACTGCCCATATTTGAAATGAAAATTAGATGAGAACTTCCACTCCTGTTCCTGTTGCAGTCATGCCTACAAAGCTAATACTTGTTACTCACTTCTGACCACAGCAATGATTTCTGCTAGCTCACATTCTTAGCTTACATGCCATGTAAGGCTGGAGTAAAAAACACTGGTTTTTACGAAGTTATGGAAGTTTTTATAACAGGGTAGCCAAGCAGCAAATATTATTCTATTTGCTATCTTGCTGCCTTCCCAATATTGCCACTCTGGTCTCAGAGACCGAGTTTTAAATTCTGTGGGTTGTTAGCTCATCAACACACAGTCTGTTTTGTTCAGAGTTCTCAGGTTCTTAGTTAGGACTTAGTGAACAAATGAGGAAAGTCTATTTCCCATTTAATTCCCATTAAGAAATGCTTTAATGCTTTCAATGACTTTGCAAAGTACTGAAAATCCAGACTTTTCTGCTTCATAGAACTGTAATTACAAGTTTCACCATTCAGCATCCATTTGTAAAAGGAATACTTGTAGTTTTTAATTAGTTTACGACAGTTTCTAGAACTGATTTCCACTTTCAGAGAGTAAAACAATAGTGACAGTTTCACCACCACACCACCCATGTAGTCTAGCAACAGAAAATAGTTCTGCTCTGGTTGCAGAACAGGCAGGAACTCTAACCAACCAGTATTACTAATGTCATGAACTTTTCCCACAGAGAGTACACGATGGAAATCCAGATTAAATCCATACCTTGTAAATGAGCTGGGAGTAGTAATCTGAAGCCCCGTCAAGAGTAGCACTACCAAAACTTCCCACAAGTCGATTTCCACCATTTAGCTGGCTGCTGCCATAGGGAAGAAAGTGTGCAAAGCTCACTCCAATTATTGGTTCCATCAGAGGCAGAAGAGAAAGCTGCTATATTAAAAGAAAGAAAAGTCAGCAATCAATTTAAGTATTAACACAGAAGCATTGTGAATCTCCAGATATCAGTGGAGTGGTGCTCATTTAAAAACAATAATCAGAATTTACCCACTATCAGAAAACTCGGTCAGGCACAGGTCTCTCTGTTAAGGAAGTGGTCCCCTGTCCACAGGAGCTGCACTTCCACCTTCCTGCCAGTGCAGCCACAGGGGCTGCCAGAGCCAACAGGAACTCCATGGCTTTAAACTTCCTACTTTTATGAAAGTTTTCATTCCCTCCAGCATGTCCTCAAAATTCAACTTAATGATCAACCTCTTTTCCACCATGAGAAGCCCACTCTTTTGAGTGTCCTCGTGATGCATTAGCCAGCACCTGCACACCTACCTGTTTCAGCTGGATGAATGTATCAGTGTTAGGGTAAATAGCTTGCTTCTCTTCTTCCTCTTTTTTCCTTTTCTTGGACCGAGGAGCTGCCTTCTCCCCTGTCCTCTGAGTTCGCTTATTTCTCTGTTTCTTCGTTTCAGGTCCTACATCTGTTCTCTGAAGCTGGCTGTTACTACACCCAAATGCACCTTGCATCTGGTTCCCTGAAGTTTGCTGGTATAAAAAAAGGAAGTGAAGTAGAATTTTTGACATTTTAATGTACAGTTCACTCAAATCTACTGCAGAGTAGTCTAAAACACACACGGTATAATAAATGTCATTGCTAACAAACTGTGTTTTATGGTGTGCTTACTTTCCTGTCTCACTGGCAACTCTAACTGCTGTACTGGCCTTATACACAGAACTATGAGTTATCATTAACACCACTGACACCTAAAAACATCATTAAAAACTCACACACCAGAACATTTTCTTTTGAATACCCCTAAAATGAAGTTACATGTGCATGCAACCCTAGATTTTAATGAGAGCATAATGAAAGGCAGAGTTGGTTACAGAAAACAGGCGTGTCACTGAACAGAATACAAATGTATTTTGAGGTTAGAAAAAAAAAAACCAGTATTGTGAAACACTTCTAGAGTGCACCATTTGCTTAAATACTTTCTGGATACATTTCCAAAGCCATCCTTCACATAAAAGGCTAGTTGTGTAAAAGCAATCAGAATGGGACTTGGAAATGCAACAGATAGTGGCAAACCAAAAGAATGTACTATTTCTTTTTAACAGTTACTTTAAACAGTTCTACACACCCCTTGCCACAAGGACTCTCACCACTATTCCTGTCACGTACGTTTTAACTGTTCATCTTTAACACTTACTTAAGTTATCTGCTGCTCACAATTACCATTATTTTTATCAGTCTTTATTAACTTTGAATGTTTCAATTTTGTTTCAAGGATGTATTCAGAGTTTAGACAGTCCTAAACCTAAAGTGACTAGAGATTAAAGATTACAACAAAATGACCAAAAAAATCTAAGTGTAGTGTGTCCTACCTCCATAGAAAATTATTTTCTTCAGGACGGTTTCTAAGAACCTTATAAATTATTAAATCATATAGTGCCATTAATACAAAGAATTAATGCTCCCTTCCATTAAAGTAAAATTAATTAGAGAAATATTCTCTGAGACAGAAATCCAGCCACTTTAGGAGATTTAACAATTTCACACTTTTAATAAAAATCCCAGAGTATAGTCTCTACTAAAATTAGAAACAATATATGATTTTTGCAGGCAAAAACTGAGCACGGACTTGGTTCACTTGCAGAACACTCCAAATGGTGGAGATGAAAGGGTGTGAAGCCCAGCCCTGAGCCTCTGTGAAGACACACAGGTCACCTACACGTGACTAAGGGGGAGTCACAGAAGAGAGTAGCATATGGACATACCATATATATGCTGCACAGAAACATATTAGTAGGTTGTAAGAGTCATACTATAAAATCTTGCCTTAATCTTGGTAAATATGAGGAAGTGGCATTTTAAAAGATGATTATCTACAGAAAAAAAAAAAACTATTCTTTGCATTCTAATAATTTCTGAATACACTGACCTATGAAAACATATTAGAATTTGTTCTTTTTGTAATGCAGATGATTTACTCATGTAGAAAAGGCAGGAAGGGAGGTGAAAATTCCTTAAAGACGTTTATTCCACCTTTGTGTAGATAGTTTGTCTCCCCACCTTTTCATAATTGCCCACAGTAATGGCACAAACTAGCCTTTGATAGTCGGTGACCACTGTACAACAAAACCAGCAACAGGCTCACCATTCCTTCAGCTGGGCTCTGCTTCTCTGTTAACTTCTTATCCCCAGCAGCCTCCTCTTCCGTTCGGCCGCTGCTCTCTGATTTCTGATTAAGAAGAGATGAGGACTTCTTGTTTTTAAGCAGGTGTTTCAGCAATTCGTTCCCCGACTCCCCTTTCGCTGCTGGAACGCCAGCAGGTTGTGCTGGACTCTGAGCTGAAGAGGCAGGCTGTGGTGTAACCTTATCCTCCTCCACTTTAATACTGCTTGGGTTTTCTGGTTTAGGCTCATCTTGACCTGAGCACTGGTCAGCTTCTGCCTTTTCTAGTTTAACTTCTTGAATGCTGGTAGGTGTGTCTGTTTTGGTCTTTTCAGTCTCTGTACCTGCACCTGGCTGTTTCTGTGTCAGACTGCTGCTGGGGAGCTTACACTCCAGCTCTGGAGAGGCCTGGCTCTCTCCTGCGTTTGATGCTGATGGGCCTGTCAACTCCACTGACTCTTGTTCATCTGGATGACGTGAAAGTTCATTGGGGGTGTTGACTGTGGGGGTGGAGGTAGGATCAGAAATAGTTGGGGTTGATGGTGCAGTTATATCTGAATGTGGAGTTGACGGGGCTTTTATTGACTCGGCATCATCATCCTTTTTCTTTTTTCGCGTCCTTTTCTTTTTCCCTTTCTCTTCTGGGATTATGTCAGAATATAGCTGTATGAGAGACTGGCTTGACCCAGGGAAGCTTGTTGCCTGGGGCACGTTAGTGTCCGACCCACATGGGGCACCACTACTGAGCACTGTAGATGAAGGTACAGCAGAAGTAAATGGAGGCCTGACTTGGTTCTGCGTAAAAGTAGCCCCAGGGAGATTCCCATGGGTTTGTTTTACATTATGGAAATTAGGGGCTCCACCTGGAACAGCAGATGCATCAGGTCCAAAAGTTGCAGGTCCCACTGGCCTCCGGTCACTGCTTTGCATAAAATTTGTGGCAGGAGGCGAGGTCACAGAACCTTGTTGCAGAATTTGCCCCATTTGTTGTTGCTGTTGATTCTGTGGAGACTGCTGAAGAGGTCGCGGAGTTTGTATGAAATCACAGGGTAGATCAGAATTAAAGAAAGGTATCTGAGACAAGGAGGTTTTGTTATTCAGGTCGGGCCCTATCATACCGTGCTGTTCTAGCTCCATTCTCTGCTGCAGAGCCCTCTGCCGATCCACCTCCTGCATGAGCTGAATGCGTTGCCGCTCCTGTTGCTCTCGTAAACGCTCCTTCCTTTCCCGCTCTTGAAAACTTTCACTAAAAGGGTTATTGTCCTCAAACTCCACCCTTGGTGGTGGCCCTGACTGTGCAGTTGCATTTGGAGCAGGAACAGGAGCGGGCGTACCAGGAGTAATTGGCAACGGTGTCATTGGAGGCTGCATCCTTGCCGGGTTCATGGAAATATGGCTTGCGGGGGTGCTTGCAGGTTGCCATCCAGACAAATTTGGCATTCTGGTTGGGTTGGATTGCCCAGGGATTACCACGGCGTGTTGTTGATGCTGGAGCTGTGGTGCTACCATGGGGAAGTTTTGCTGATTCATTGCTGGTGATGTTCCTCCTGGAACCATCGGTGGCTGGGCCTGGACGCCGGGCATTATAGCATGGGGGGCCATTGCACACTGCTGCTGCTGCTTGATCCGGTACTCCTCGATCAGCTCCGCGTGCTCCTTCTGCTGCTTCCGGATCTGAAGGGTAAAAAAGCCATCAGTCATCTCTGACATGGGCTGTGCCAGCAGCAGGAAACATGTAACGCCATTAGAACTTCAGCAGACAATGAACCTCAGGCAACACCAGAATTTCTGCACAGTCTTGTTTCTCTCTATTTAAACGGCTAACTGGCCACTAGTTCATTAGAAACACTATCCATCCAAAAATTTTAGAAAAAAATAACAGTGCCTCAAAGTTCTAAGTACATACCTAGATTGCACCGTGCTGGAAAATATACAAACCTAAACCAAAAGCAATCCCTGTCCTACAGATCATGCTCGCACAGGTAACAACAGTTGGGAACAGACAGGAAGAAGGAAACAGTGAAATAAACAATCTTCACACATCAGGAAAAAAATTTAAAAGATACAATTGAAAAGTCTGCAGGAGAAGAGCGAGGTTGATTCCTATTTATTCACAGGCAGATCCTCAAACATCACACAGCAGATGAAAATGACAACTGCTGCTTGAAAATTTTAAATTTTAGGATGAAAATAAACTTAACTGGGACACTAAAATCTAAGCCTATTAGCTTATTTTTAAGGCAAGTAGGAGAAGCCAAAGGAAGGATATGATGGTGTCAGCCAGAGAAGAGTGAGCATTTCAGAAACACAACACATACCTAACTGCACTGGCTCTCTAAAAGAAAAAAAAAGCCTTGTAATTCACTAGTTAGTATCACAGACATGATGGAACATCTCTCTCTAACTTCTATTCATTAAATTATGATTTCCACAACTTCCATTTGCTGTTTGTACTGACAGAAAATAGTCCATAATATAATTAAAAATGTTTGATGTCACTCTCCTTTATCTGGGGCAAGGGACAAGCCAGAAAGCTGAGGGTAACAGAGATATTTCAGGACACATTCCAGAATGCAGGACAGATGCACCCAAAAGGCTATTTACACAGTAATCTCGGGTCCAAGATGATTTATGAGCTCTGGCTTGGCACTGACACTGCCAGATAAACAGTGCCACTGCATAAAGCCACCAACTGGATCCATCTGCACTGCACAGGGCAGTGCTCCAGGCCTCTTCCATGGGTACAAAGCACCAAACCTGTGCTGGGTCTGTATGCCTATACCACGAGGCATCCAAATCCTCCCAGGAGGCAGCACACCCTCCCCAGATCTGCAGTGGGGGCTCAGCCACGTGACTGTGCTTGGAACTAGTTGAGATCTCCAGGACCAGCACTGGCTACACCCAGCTGGACCTGAGCCGGCCTGCACAGATCAACCTGGTGATTTTAGCAGTGCAGGAGAGTGAGGCAGAGCTTATTAGCACAGGCACAGAGCCAGAGCCAAGCAGTCACACTGCCCTGGCCACAGAGACAATATGGTAGTGTCTGCATGGCTCTGTGCTGCAGCCAGTAACCCCATCAGACACCAGCGGCTCGCGCTGCACCAAGTCAGCACCAGTTTCTCCGTGCCTGGAACTGACAGGGATTTGAGAGCTCTTTTCTCTTGATTTACATGCAGAGACTTTGCCCTTTTCAAAAACTAGCAGAAACTTGATTAAAGAAAAATTACTTGATCTGATTGGAAAAAGTGAATTGCTTCAAATAGAAGGTCCTTAACAAAGTACTTTAATAAGACCTTATTTAAGCTGCTACTAGGTATGTAATAAAAGTGCTGTTTAGGATGTGGATGACTGGTCTAAATTGGTGGATGAAGGGGAGTGGAGGGCATTTATCAGCAGTATATGGAACACGTTTAAAAAAATAAATATAAAAGAATCTTAACTACAGGGCACTAAATGAATTTGCCAGCAATGTCATGATTAGCAGCTGTTACTTGAGCCTAACTTCACCATAAGACTAGACTGACATCTATCATAAAGACTGGTTAAAGCCCACTTTTTTTTTTTGCATTTATTATACCTGCCATTCATTGTGGAAGGAGAAAAAAAGGAGGAAGAAATGACATAAACATGATTTCTCTGCTCCATCCCGCTTCCACATAGTGAAAAGATGAGCCAAGTAATATTCCACCCAGTGTACACTTTGTCCTGAAGCAACACTTGAGCAAGAACTCAAGGGTCAGATACCACTTCGGAGTTCATTCCAAGCAGCCTGCTGCTGATTTTTTCCTCTCATTATTAATAAAGGGTAATTCTAAAGCATTTCGTGTTTAGCAGGTCTAGTCAATCCTGTCGATCATGCCAGATAACTTATGAGCAATGTCTCAAGGAACACAGTACTGTTGGCCAAGGCCTAGATTTATCAAAGCCATCACAGGTTTAACTTTCATCTCACTTACTATAATCACAGTTTTAAGATGTAGCAAGTGGAATTCCAATATAAAGAAGGAAAAACAAAATCTAGTGAAAAGTGGTTACGTGTTGAAACAAGGGCCCAGAGAGGCTGGGAATTCTCTACCATTGGAGACTTACAAAACTTGACTGGTAACACCTAACTTGCATATAACCAAGGGGTTCTGATTACATAAGGATACCTGAAGACGACCTGAGTTATGAGGTTCATTGAAGCCCTGCATGCTAAGACTTTCTCCTGAATCTTCCATTTATGCTTTTCATGGTGCCAGGCACTCTGTTGCAAGCTATTTTGCCAAGCAATTTCCCCTTTTCCAAGGACTAAAGTAACTTTTTGTCATAATGTTTGCCATAGCATATTCTTCTACAGCTCCAGTGTCACCAGCAATTCAGAATAATGCTGTTAAATGCACAAAATAGTATAGAGAGTGGCTCCCTTTAGATAAACTCCACTATATTTAAGCACTTAAACTTGCCTTTCAGAAGACCTAAAGTAAGCGTCATACGAGTACCACACGTTAGTATTAAGGTGATGGGTTTGGATTCCAAGTGATTACCTGGTCTAGCTGTTTTTGGACCATACTCTGCTGCTCAGTAACATGCTTCAGCTGCTCTGCATCTTCCTCTGGGAACTCACGGCCAGCTTTCTTGGCTGTACGCTGCTTTGCTGACAGTGCCTTTTTGGATTTCCTATGGGCTCCAATTTGCTCCTCAAGGTACTTCTGTTGCATTTGAAGAAGTTGCTGTGTATCTTGCAGCCATTCTTCATATTGCTTTCTCTGTGAATCATCTAGAGACAAAGGAAATTCAGTATGACATCAGCTCATCATCCTGGGTGCGGGCTCTCATCCTGCGGTTCAGAGATGAAGTTTAACAATCAGATTCCCCCTTATTTTAAGAAAACATTGGTCAAGTTCAGCTCAACTCGACAGAGGATTTAATCTCTCAAGAGATATTAAGTTCTTGGAGTGATTTGAATAAATGAGACAGAGATCCAAATTACTGCATCTATTGAGAGAAAGCAGTTTTAACATAGGCCACCAATTCCAAGAGACAACAGCCTGCTGTCTAGCCAGTGAACGTCTACTTGCTTAGCCAGCGAGCAAACGTAGCTTTCAAAGCAGCTACAGAACGTGGTGGCACCCTGCTCTGCCCTGAAGAGGGGACATGGAAGATATCTGGAAGTGCTCAGGTAGAGGG
>NW_008625080.1:26633-35254 GCF_000691845.1 Merops nubicus
GGAGTAAGGACACAAATTTACAGGAAACATGGCCTCATTAATTCTGGTGTCTACAGAAGAGTTTTGTACATATAAAATCTATTTTTATTACTACTTCTAAGAAACAAATTAAAATTCTAAACCTACAACAAATATTCAAGACAGGAAAGAAAGATATTGTCTTTGTACAAATAACTTTCTGTCAGTCCTCTGCACAGGGCCTTCAGCACTGGTGCCTTCTCCTCCTCACAAACAAATGCACTCTCGCGTAGGCTGTGACTGAGACATTACTCTTTTTACAAATGAGATGCTCATCTGCTGTGAGCAGTTCATTGCTCTCAGATGTTTTTCTCAAGGCACAACAATCATGTCTGGTAGCGTTTGATCTGCACTAAGCCCAGGAGGCAAGAGGGAAGGGTTTGGTGATGGCATCATTTGCCTCCTGATGGCATTGTGGCAATGAGCTGGGTAACCAGGAATACAGCACGGACCTTCCTAGCAATGAAAGTTTAATAAAGATACCTACACAACAGTATGATTTTAATATAACCACGTCCTCTTTGGGACCCAGGCCCTACCACCTTCTGCTTTAATAGTCACTGCAGTAGTGACAGCTATCAACTCTAATGGCTCAAATAAATCAATTCACAGAGCTAGCTACAGTCTCAAGGGGTGCCCATTCTTTCAACAATAAATTCTGTGAAACTAATCACATAACCTGAAGGGACAACCGAGTGGAAACGATGGAGAGCAACTGCAGATGGGAGCTCCGTGAAAGTGCAAATGAAAGCACTGAAATATTAACAATTTCCAGGTAAGAATAACTACCACTGAAATGAGAAATAGATTTTCTCAAGTGCTCAGACCCACTACCAGCCCAACCAGAGCAAGGCCACTGCCGAGTGCCTTGTCAAATCTCACCAGAAATTAATACAGATAATATTGCAAAAGCTCCTTATTGCATACTCAGCACTGCTACTCCAGTTTCTGGAAAAGGTGAAGGTGTTTAATTCTGTTTCTTATTCATAAATGTCAAGCAAGGATTTTTCCAGTGACAAAACCACCTTTTTTACATGTGGTCTTCCTCTCTCAACACGTCAAGCTTTTATTTCTGCTAATAAATCTTTCTCATCATAGAGACTAGGATTTACAATTGATCTAGGGCAACCAGAAAGAAGGCAGGCAAAATACAAGTGCTATATACTTCTGGTTTCAACAACTGTTGTTCCAAGTCAGTCTTGCCTAACTGGGGCCTGGGAAGATACTATTGGTACTGGTTAAAATGATAATGGTGCTGCACAAAACTTTTTGCTTCTGAAATAACACCCCCACAACCAATATAGATTGTTGTTCTCACTGAGCTCAGAATATTACAACACAAGCAAGGACCATTTGACATTGCAGTCTGCCAGTTAATAGATCACTGTTCTCACAAAAATCCAAATAATGCTAATTTTCTGTTTGTTCTGTTTCTATCTTTCCTTAAGGTGTTTCTCTGAGGGTGGCTTCTAGGAAAATTGTTAATAGGATTTTACTGGTGCCCTTTTATTACTTGGTATAGTAATGATGAAATGACTCCATTTTAAAAGGCTGAATTTTTGAGAGACAGGATCCATTTATTTAAAGAAAACCAGAGATGTAGAATGAAATATCAGCATGCAATACATTATTAAATCTGTACTTACTGACAAAACCAGGACCAAAATTGGGAGGATTAGGTCTAGAAATCTGTGTCAAACTTCCATCCTAGAAATTTCAATAAAACATACAAAGATATTACATCATGATTCAATTACCACCCCCCAGATGAGTTATTATTAAACACTTTTGTTCAGACCCTAAATCAAGTTTATTACCTGTGTAATTGCCTGCTGCATATGATTTTGGCCTTCACTGGTCTGAGCCCCTGGCCCTGGCTGACCCATAAAGGGAAACCTATTGAGATACAAGCAGAAAATGAAAAAACTTTTAAAACTGGTGGGTATTTTAGGCAGTCATGGTGAGGTCTGAACAGTTCATAGCTCCTTTTGTCCTCAGAATGGATTCAAAGAGGGGATGAAAATTTGATTATTTGGTGTAAAAATTAATTGCACTTAGCATTAAATGATAACATGAAGTGTAACCATTACACAATCCTCAACCACAACATGTGGGAAATCTGTCATTACATCATTAGTAAGTGGGAACACAAGAAAAGCATCAACAGCAAAGCCACTTTGACCATCCTGACCAATAACATTACAACTGGAACACAAGTCTGATGCATTTTAACACTTTTTATAGTAGTTTCTATTGCCACACTGCTTCTACTCGCAGGAGATAATCTTATATTAGCATGGACTATGAACTACATGACAAAAAGTTCTTTTTCCACTTTTAATTTTTTTCATTTCCTGTGCAGTTTCCCCTAGCTCTACCATTTCCTTTCACATTTTGTAGCCCTTAAGAGTGGTATCAAGTGTTGCCTACCTGTTCATAACCATTGGTGGCATCCCCATGTTACTCTGTGCCATGACTTTATTGATCCCCTTAAGAGCTACCATTTTTGCTTTCATTATGGGATCAGTAATTGCATCAAAGTCTAGAAAAGAAAAACAGTGGAAGTGAATTACACAGCTGAGCATTACAAGTTATTAACTGGAACTGACTTGTTTCGATCTAGGTCACACACAAATTATCAATAAATCAACGTAATTGCATTACTGCTTCATGTTACTTGCCCTCTCCACTTTGAAATTCATAGTTAATATGTAGTTCCATGTATCTTCTAAGGAAAGTTATTTCAGCAGCAATTCTTTGTTTTCAGCCACAACATACAAAGAAAAGCAGATCAGTGTGAGAAGGGCTCTACACCAAATCTGGCCCATGACCCAGCAGATTAATAAATTCCATTGACAGGGTTAAGATCAGGAAGAAGAGTGGTTTCTGTGAGTTCAGCTGGCAAAACCGACACACCACCACTCCTGTACTAAGGAAACAGTTTGGTGTCTCTGTAATTACCAGTAGCACTACAGGCACATATAGGCTCTGGGAAGCCCATAAGCACTGTGAACTCTGCCTTTTTGCTGTCTCTCCCACTACGTGCCTCGCACAGAGCATGATAAACTCGAGTATGGAATGGGTGAGGTTGGAAGGGACCTCCAGAGATCAGCTTAGCCACCTGGGATGGCTACAGCATATTCTAGCCACACTACAAACATGGAGCTGTGTGATTCATGGGGGAGGTTAAATCCATTTTTGGAACAAACAGCCTTGATGGTCAGTGTATTTACAACTAATGCATTTCTCAAAATGTCATTTTTGATGAGTAACAATTAAGTGACAGTGATGGTCTTGATCTGAATGCTCAAGCTGCTGTTACATTAAACAGGAAATTTTAAACACTTTTAGGATGTGCAGAACTGTTTGTGATGTTTCTGGGCCTTGCCTATACTGTGGGTTAGTAATAAAGCTGTTGAAGAGCCTTTTCTTTCAGACACACTAAACACTGGAAAAAAATGTTATAAAACAACCATAACCAGGAAATGGGTAATCATATATCAAAAGGACAGCTTATTGTACTTGATAATTTAATTTTGTTTACAAAGGGTGCATTTACTCCAGATGGTGTACGAGAACCTAAAGAATAAAGAGACTATGTGATAGAACTTATGTCAGAGAAATGAGCAGCAATGCTGTTACCCCGATCCTGATAATGTCAACAAGAACCTCGACACCAAGTTCAGAATTCCACCTACATGCTCTTTTTCCCTACTCCCACTGTACCAGTAGGCAGGTTGATTTTTCTCATGACACCTTCCAGCTCCACATATCTACCTGCTTCCTTCAGGGCTATGGATTACTTAACTATTTATTGTTGTATTTTTTTAAAAAACTAACCAGAGCACAGACAAACAGATCACCCACATACCAATATTGGGGAAGAATGGCTCCGAACGCTGGCGAATCATGGCTTGCATCTGTCGCTGCTGCTGCTGCTCCTGTCTCTCCTGATCCAAAAGGTCCTGCAGAAGAAGTGGCTGTTCCTCTAGCAGAAGTGGCCTCTCTCGATTCTGTTGCTGAGCTAATGGTTGAGGGAGCATTATCTGTTGGGGACCGGATATGCCACTAGGACCAGGGCGGTTTGTGACAGCCACAGTTTGACTAGATGTCTGTCCTGTCCCAAAGTTATGATTAGATGATTGACCCTGAATAAATCCTGGATTGGGCGACCCTTGAGAAAAGTTATGGTTCATTCGTGGAACCATGGCCAAATTTGAACTTAAAGTGTTTTCCAAGATCTGTCCACCAGGTGTCATTAGTGTTTGTGAAATACCTGACGCGTGGTTCATTTGTGTGGTTGGCAAAGACTGAGATGGAGATCCTAGAGTCCTTGTTTCAGCATTATCTGAGCTTTCATTAGCTAGCAAACTTGAGAGGACTGGTGTGGACCCAGAAATACTGCAGGAACTTACTGCTCCTTGAACAGGCATTGAAGCAGATCCCTGAGCATCTGGACTAGGCACAGTTGTCTCTTGACTGGGAACAGCAGTACTTTTATCAGGGAATTCTGGGTTGGCAGGTTGGGCAGGAGCCTTTTCTCCATCCTTCAACTCCACTTCAGCAACCTGTTGAGTACTTGTGGATTCAGTACTTCCATCACTTTTTTCATTTTCGTTCTTCTTTTCCTCCTGAATGTTTGGGGAAAGTACTTCTGTTTTAATTTCATTTTCTGTAGCAGATTTCTTCTGTGGAGACTGGGTCTCAGGAGGGGAAACAGTTCTATCACCTTGTTCTTTCTGTTTTGGTTCTTCTGTCTTGCCCTGGATATCTAGTTTGTCATCAATGGGAACACTGAGATCTAGTTCTTCATTAAACATTCCTTTCTTATCCCCTACATCAAGGTCTGGGTCTGTATATGCAATTATATCAAACTCCCCAGATCTTAGAAGATCATCAAGGTGAGGATCGTTGGTTTCCAAATTATCTAAAGTGTCCAGTTCATCTCCTTTCCCATCCTCTGTGTCTAGATTCAAATTTTCCAGATCTTCATCATCTAAATCCTTGACTTCAAGGTCTTTCACATCCAAATCTTTTACAGCAGGATCATCAGGATCAAGCTTTTCTTCTAGACCATCACTTGACTGGTTGGAAATCTGTAAATTTGCAGATTCATCAGTTGGTGCAGATGTAGACAAAGATGGTCCTGGGAATGCATCAGCAACTGGTGGATGACTTAGAGAACGTATTACAAGTGCAGGTGGGTTGTCAGGATTGATTTGATCCTGCTGAGATTGTGACATATGGTCCAAATTTGTAGACATCTGCAACTGGTTAGGTATACCTTGAGAATTATGTCTCAGGGGTTCTGCCTGTCTTGGGGCTGGAAACTCTTGCCTGGGTATAAACCCTGCGTGTCGATGTTGTGCTGCTGCATCCATGACATTTGCAGCAGCAGGATTGAAAGGCAGCCTTGGCCTCCCATCAGGAGCCCTGTGACGTAACTCAATAAATGCCTGACCCAATATATTGTGCTGCTGAACTGGAATTCCCTGTGGAGGAAAATGTTGAGAGATGGCAGCTGGATTGTTTAGTTGTGGATTGTTCACTGGCCGAGGCATATCAATGGACAGAGATCTTCTCAGCTGTGGTGGAACTCCGGGGCGCTGCATTGGCTGCTGGGGACCAAGGAAACGTTCTTGACCTGAGGGTGGGCCATGGCCACCTCCTGGAAACCCATATCTAAAATAAAGTATGAAAGACTAAATAATCTTTTTTCTCAGGACTGCCTCCTCTGGTGTACTTGACTAAATAACTATTCACCAAAATGCTTTACCTGATGCATTAATTAAGATGTTTAAATAAATATTTTGATTAATCATGCTTACATTTAAATGAGCTTTATGACAATACAGTAATTGCTTTAATTATGTTTCATAAACAACTTGTTTTCAACTCCAATAATAATAATAGATGTAAAACTCTAGCAATTAGAAATATCTTAGTAAATAAACTATGTTAATACAGCCCAGCATATAAAAAATGTGCGGATTCAGAAATTACTGAAATAAATCCAAAATATTGGAAATAATAACTCCTGAGATGACAATTTATGTCAATACTGGTATTCATTTTATATCACAGCACTCACTGTAAAAAAGGCACAGACAGAAGTTGATGTTGGATTATGTATTCATTATAAATGAAAACAAGAATATTACAACTATTCATTATTAAGACAAGAAAGCTAAAGTCAGACCTTTCACTTAAAAAAAAACAAAACAAAGGAAAAAAAAAAAGTACACAACATAATTGCCCCAAAACCATGGGCAACAAGATCTTTCACGTCACAAACTTTCACTAGCAGTTTCTCCATTTATATTTCTGACTCCCAATAACAAATATTCTATATACAATATACTGATTTTAGGAAGATTTTAATTCAAAAAATCCCCACTTTTATCTAATAATTTCTATAAATTTAGAAATAACCCTTTTATACCCTGCTTTAAGAGATCTAAGAGCTTACCTAAGACCATGAGGTCTCATCCCCATGGCACTCATGTCACCTGGGAACTGGGGCCTATTGAACTGCCCGTCAGCAGGAAAAAAAAAAGGAAATGGTCCACGTTGGTCTTTTGGGTATACAGTGAACCTTGGCCCACCTGGAGGGACAACAGAGGCCCTAATATTCCCAGGATATGGAGGAGGAGGGCGGTTAAAAATTTGATTTAAGTTGTCTTGCTGCCAGTGCTGAAGAGGAGCTGCGTGGGTAGGAGCTGCTGCATCCTGCAAGGCTTTTTCCTGACGAACTGCATTCTTCTTCTGCTGCTGCTGCTGTAGAATAATTTCACGTAATTTCTGGCGCTGTTTAAAAAAAAAAACCATTGGTTTTGACACTGCATCTGACCTGTTTGAAGTGTCACACTCTGCTAGGTTAAGCCTTTTGGAGGAAAGAAATTCAGTTGCTATGATAAAATATTATACACTACCATCATCACCTCAGAAATTAAAAGAGGGATCAAATGTTGCTGGATGCTGTTTACACAACTTAATCTCCTGACCTCCTGTTAAAGTGTATAGTGTGAACCCAATTTACCAATTCACATGTAAGCAACTCTCTTTTCCTTGATCTATCACCATAATGCAGACCCTTTCATCACCTAAAATCTCATTTTGAGGCAGAAAGATGAGCTGAGGTCCACTGAAGAAAATTCAGCAAGACGTTGACACCAAAGCTTCAGAATTTACTGACTGTCTGTGATAAACGCTACCATTTTTTTCTGCTAAATCCACTTTGCATTGCTCCTTCCAAACAGAAGACTGAGTAACTTGCCCCAAGCTCAATGTAATTCTATGTCTCAGCAAGAGCTGTTTGCCAAACATTCATTGACAAAAACCTGGAGTGTATGTGCCTCAAGAAGAGCAGTGACCAATGGTAGCATTCACCTCAAGACATCAGCCAACTGAAAAGCTAGATATCCTTTTTTCAGACAGCAAACAAGCCACCGACAAACAGTTCTAGATCTCATCTGTTATACAGCAGAATCAATTGTCCTTTCAAGGTGTTTTCCCCTCACACTGCTCTGTTACCTGTAAAGACCTATTAAAGACCAATCATCTACACCTTCATTGGCTTCAAAGATGGTGTTTGCTCCTTAGAAACTACTAATGTTTCTATATTCAGTATGTTGTGGTTCTATCCAGGAGGACCAAATTAACATACTAAGTGAGTGACGATGATTCTGTTATATAGCTATGCTTAACAGCAAGAAACTTCAAATATCAACAACAATGGTCGTGATTCTCAGACTTACAAAACTGTAATAACATCAGTATTTAACATTATTCTCACCTGTCTTAACTTCTCAGTATCTGCTTGGGATATATTCATGGTATTCTGTGTATCTGTTACTCCTGTAGTGGGTGCTGGGCCAGGAACCTGTGAAACTTTGGGAAACTGCTGTCCTTGAGAACTCATTGGAGAATTTCCAGAAGCACTGAAGTTGCCCTCAGATCCAGGCCGTGGTTGTTCAGCAGCATCATGGGCCAGCTGACCAGTTCCAAAAGATTCTGGCTGAGGTCTTGGAGTCATTGGTGGTTGATCATATGGGTCATGTGCTGCAGCAGCTGGACCGTGGCTAAATGAATCTGTTATTGCAGGTCCTGCAGGTCTGGGTGTTTGAGAACAGGGATCTGATGGCCTGACAAAAGTGCCCTGCAACCTGTTCTGTGGCGTCTGCAGGAAGGGATCTCTATTTGGTATTAGACCTGGTCTTGTCATTGCAGGTCTGTTAAACCCCTCTGGAATCCCTGGCCTCGGAGTTGCTGGTTGCTGAGAATAAGGATCATTGAGAACCGGCCTCGGTGTTCCAGGAGGTTGGGCATATGGATCAGAATGTCTCTGACTAGCCGAGGACTGAGCAAATAAATCTGCTGGCTGAGCAGGTCTTGGTGTCGGCGGCTGCTGCATGTAGGGATCGACTGTGGTGGGCCGAGGAGTTCCTGGAGGCTGGGCATAAGGATCAGCGACCGGCCGAGGAGTACCTGGGGGCTGGGAGTAAGGGTCCTGAGAAGCTGGCCTCGAAATGGGTCCTGACTGAGGGAAGGACTCGCTCTGCTGCCGCACCACCCGGGGCGGGTGGGCAAAGGTCTCCTTTACG
>NW_008625081.1:0-32108 GCF_000691845.1 Merops nubicus
GACACCACTTGTCACTTTTGCCCAGCGGGACGTCGGGCCACTGACCACAACTCTCTGTGTGCGTGCACCCAGCCAGTTTCTTATCCACTGAACAGCCCACCCATCGAACCCATCTCTCTCCAACTCAGAAAGGAGGATGCTGTGGGGCACAGTGTCAAAGGCCTTAGCAAAGTCAAGATAGGCAACGTCCACAGCTCTTCCCATGTCCACCAGTGCAGTTGCTTCATTGTAGAAAGCCACCAGATTGGTCAGGCAGGACTTGCCCCTAATAAAGCCATGCTGACTCTCCTGAATTACCTTCCTGTCCTCCATGTGCCTTAGCCTTGCTTCTAGGAGCATCTGCTCCATGATCTCCTCAGGCACAGGGCTGACAGGGCAGTAGTTCCATATTCCACATATTCCATATGTGGAATTCCAAATATGAAGCAATATATGAAGAAACCAAAGGCTTAGGCTGCTTTGCTTCAAAGTTTGATGATCTCTGTATGGTAGCAATTTGATGTCAAAATTAATTTAATGACTTAATTGCAACACATTTTCAGGCTCAAGGTAAACACCACAGCTGATGACACTGCAATGTAGAATTATGGTAAATGGGCTTTATAGACAAGAATTGGATTATATTATGCCCACAATGATGAAAGACTACCTAGCTGGTCACATGTCACAACCACAGTCCTCACTGTCACATGAGGAATGTGACCACATCCTCAGAGACAGAACATACTGCCCTGGAACATTTGGGGCAGATGCTGCTGTCCCTCAGCCACATCTTCTGCACGCTCTCCCCAGTATGCTTCTAAACCACTTTAGCCATAGCGCCAGCAACCAGAATTCCATTTTTGCCCTGAAATATTTCCAGCTGGCAAGGAACAGCAGCCCCCCAAGCCCACATCAGTTGACTAGGGGAACAATTTGAAAATAAGCAGCACTGATACTGCTTGGAAAATGTACCAAGACACTTAAGATGCTTTAGACTACATTCTAGCACCCTCCAAGTGATGCATCCAAGAGGTTTTCAGGAAAAGAAACAAAGAACATTGAAGCTCCCTAGCACTGCACAGGCTGTTGCATGCTGCCACACTGTAGTTGTCCCCAGCTCACACACCCTGGCAGGCAAATGGCTCTGTAACCATCACCACTGGTTGAGGGGCTTCTGCTGAGAAAATGACCAGCAGCATATTTCTCATGCAAAGCTCTGCAAGCCAGGGAGTGCTCAAATAGATACAGCAGCATCCTGGGAAGGAAAGGGCATACACGTAGAGGTCACAAGCTAACATGAGCACGCACATGTACTTCAACTGGAAATTGAACACCAACTGAAATAACCCACTCTCCAACACCCCTGGGCAGCACAGGAACTAAACACAGTGGTGACCTGCAGCTCACAGCCACACAAGTACATATAACCACAGCCAAAACACAGGAAAAGTTGGAATTTTGCTCATGCCTCACTAGAGAAAAACATAATTAAAACTATTACGCTTGGAAAGCTTCCAGGTCTATGAATCTGACAAAAACATTTATGATAATAAAAGAATAATAGTGTCCAGTAAAATCCCTGTACATAAAACATAAAAGCACTAAAGTAGTTTTATAGTCAGAAATCCAAGAGAAGAAAATTTTTATAGAACTTAAATGTATTAAGTTGTTTAAAAAGGAGCAGCATGACTTTTCCACTTCGTAAACTGAAGTTTAACTTCACAGCTGTCTGTATCTTGCCACACTTGTCAGTCAGACTTTTCTGTCAGACTAAACACCTCTTGTTTTATTACAGGTCCAAGCAGTTATCCCACAGGGTATTTTCGATGAAAATTAACTCCAGGCTTCAATAAAAACAGCCCAATGTCCTTTCTGTGATAGCTGAGTTTTGACACTTCCGTCTACTTTGCATTTCTATCCTTTGAAGGATACCTAACATGAGAAGGAATTTGTAACACCATCCACCAACGAGGGTGGATTCCAGCAAGACATATTGACATGCTTGCTCTTTTTATTGATCCATGCAGAAGTAACATGAACAAAAATGTCACATTAAAGAGAAAAAATTATTTCACAGTTTTTGGAAAAAACATTTGGCAGAGTGCTGCCATCTGCATCAATATTTGAAAACCAAGCTATTCAAATATGCATAATTTACTTAATCTTATCAAGATATTTGAACATTAGAGGCTTTTTATTACATTTTCCAAAGAAGCATCACTTTACATATAAAGTATTATATCCATCTGGAAGACTGACACTTGAAACAGCCTTGCCTTTTCAAGTCCATACCACCTTGTTGTATCAGGGCCTTCATACATACTGAGCATACAATTTCTGGAAGCTGCTCTTGGGAAATAAGGGTAAGTAGAGACGAAAACTACAAAGATTGCTCAAATTATGACAATGAGAATATTAAGTCTCTCAAAAATCTGTATACTGAAGTGTTGTGATGATTTCCTGCAATTTCTCCTCTTTGTTTTAGAATGAAACATAAGAGAACAACCTGGAGGAACCCCTTTTCTTGAATAGTTTTGAGAGCTTCAAGAGGTAAAGAATTTCACAGCTGATTGTGCTGACAAGCACTTCCAGTTTTGGACCAGTCCAAGCAGTAAGTGATGCAAGAAAAGAACTTCCAACACACATGAACTGGAGTTGGAGCCTGTTTGGCTTCGCCCCTGTTAGAGCACAGAAACTGGAGATGTAGATTGTGGCCACTTGTAGTTTATATGAAGGATGCACCTTCTACCACCCTGCCTCTCTGCCCCCCTCAGCAACCACCCTTGTTTCATGTATGTGCTGTTTAAGCCTGGGAAAGGTAGAACGAAGACTCCACAGATCTTAACTAAGCAGCATAGCTGCTCACTAAACCTTCTTGACTATAGCACTTCAAACTGCAATGGTTAAAATACAAAAAGAATCTTTCCATTTTATCCTGAGCCTCCACTGAAGAGCACACCTGAAGCAGACACTCAGGAAAGGGAGCAGCATGCAAGAAAGAAAACTCCTGAAATAATTCATTAACAGTGCAGTCAAAACCAAATGGACTTTATTAGAATATCATCAGGCTTTACTGTAACAGATCAGAGACATATTCATGATAAGGCTTTGCATAAAGGTAGTTGCAAAGCTCTTCTACATAGCCTGGAAGTTTCTGGTACTAGCCCATGAGACCTTTGCTAAACTTTGGAAGACTATTAAAGCACAGGCTTCAGAGGACTGTGCTGCTGAGCAAACCACTGGAGGGGGACTGTGAAGCATAAATGAAAAAGAAATCTCAAGATTATTGAGATAGGCTGGAGGGGTGGGCCCAGATGAACCTTATGAGGTTCAACAAGGCCAAATGTAAGATCCGGCGTATGGGCCATGGTAACCAGCGCTACCAGGGGAAACTGGGCAAGGGTTTACTGGAGAGCAGTCCTGTAGAGAGGGACTTGGGAGTGCTGGTGGATGAAAAACTGGACGTGGGCCACCAACATGCAATTGTAGCCCAGAAGGCCAATCACATCCTGAGCTGCATCAAAAGAAGTGTGGCCAGCAGATGGAGAGAGGTGATCCTGCCCCTCTGCTCTGCCCTGGTGAGACCTCACCTGGAATTCTGTGTCCAGCTCTGGAGCCCCCAGCACAAGAAGGATGTAGACATATTGGAGCGAGTCCAGAGGAAGGCCACCAAAATAATCAAGGGATTGGAGCACCTCTCATATGAAGAGAGGCTGGGGGAGTTGGGATTGTTCAGCCTGGAGAAGTGAAAGCTCTGGGGGGACCTTATAGTGACCTTTCAGCACTTGAAGGAGGCCTACCTGAATGCTGGGAAGGTCTATAGATAGATCATTGGAATGGACTGCCCAGCAAGGTAGTGGAGGCCCCAACCCTGGGGGCATTCAAGGTCAGGCTTGATAGGGGCCTGGGGGACCTGACCTAGGTAGAGGTGCCCCTGCTTGTGTAGGGAGGTTGGACCAGATGACCTCTAGAGGTCCCTTCCAGCCTGAAACATTCTGTGATTCCTAAGCCATTTGCTCTAGAAAAACAGTAATTTTCCAGGAAAATGTTCTAAACAGCCAAACCTTATCAAGAGGCTGGATGTGAAGCGTTCATCCAAGGAATGCTCGGTAATGAAAGATAAACATGAACTTTACTTCAGGGGGTTTGAACAGAAGACTATCTTTAAATCTACTTTTCTGAATTTCTTTTTGCATAGTATTTACAGTGCCCTGTTCTTAAGGTAGCATCAGAAAGAATATCTTCTTTGAGTAAGCAGATTTGTACAGATGGCAGAAATTTGACAAATATTGGTTTTGTTAGGGCTGAGCTTAAAATTTCAACCTTGTTTCAGTCTCACATAGAATGAAATTTATAAACTGATTTGGAAAACAAATGTATTATATTGTACTAAAACAAGTGAATTGTACTACTTCAAATAATAAACTGACCCACCTATGATAATTGAGTATTTGAGAGCGGCAGATATATATTAAGGGTAAAACAGCACACTAGGAAAAATTATGTTGACCTAGGAGGTTCTGTCTGAACACTTAAGGAAACATGATTTTACTGTGAGAGTGACTGAGCATGGAGCAGGTCACCCGGAGAAGCTGCAGAGTCTCCATCCTTGGAGAATCAAAAGCCACTTGGACATGGTCATGGGCAGCCTGCTCTAGTTGACTTTGCTTGAGCAGAGGGGTTGGACCAGGTGACCTCCAGAGGTGCCTTCCAACCTCAGCTATTCTGTACTTTTAAAATATTTCTCAGAATAAAGCCCCTTACTACCATCTAAAAAGGTAGTCAACTTGCATAATTTCTGCAACTAATGAATGCACATCATATATGCTTTGGCTCTCCTGGAGAGAAAAGTCATACTTCTCCATGTTCTCACATGACCTGCTCAGGCAAGGTCACAGGCAGACGCTCTGCCGGGCTGGACCAGATGTGGTTACAGACAGTATACAACAGCAGTTAGTCAACTCATCTAGAATGTTTTATCCTGCAAGCCTTTTCTTCAGTGGCACTTTCAGTCAAGTCTCCCCCCACTCCCTGTCTGCCAGTTTTTACAAAACTGAGACACAAAGGTATGAAGCTATGTTCTATCAAACTGGAAGAAACCATTTGGTGAACACAAATTGTGAGGAAAAAGACAATTCTATACGTAAGCCCAAATTTGCATTGGAAACCAAGTTAAAAACACGTTCCAAGGAGCGCAGTCTTCTGCTGAACAATGTGTGTGTGAAGCACACCAAGCACCCAAGAATTCCAGGAGAATCATTACCTGCTTGTGCTTCTCCGGTTGTCTAATGACTTCTGTTTCTGTAACAGAAAAATGTCCAAGGGTCTGGTCCATATGGGAGCCACTAGTAAATAAATGGATCTGGAATAGAATAATTAAAAAAATATTTGTCAGTACGAGGACCAGATCATTAACAACATCATTAGCTGCCATCTAATGTCTACATGGATTAGAAAGGTGATGTGAATCAGTGGTTACAAGCCCATTCCCAGTGGACAAGTACAAACGTGACTACTACCACCATACAACAGACCTTTTAAAACAGCCTGCAGGAAATGATGATCATGCACAATGATCAGCTCACAAAATGGTCCATCTGGTATTGTTACCAGAACCACATGCAAGAACTGCTGCTGCCACAGTAAAATTGGAAGATTTCTCTTTTCATCCTGTCTTAAAAGTAATTTTCCTTACATTACACATGCTCTTATGGACAGTATGAAAGTAGAAACCATTTACACAGCAGAAGCCTTAAGAGAGGAAAAGGATTCCCTCAGAATATTTTTTGATTTCTCCCTTTAAAGCAGAAAATGGTACCTAGTTACAGTAAGTTTCTCTGGTGCTATATATTGTTGGCTTTTGCTTACTGGGACTTTGTCCCAGCTGCACTGGTGATGGTATCACCAGTTACTTGACAAAGAAGCCTCCCAAGTTAGTCAAGGGAACAATAGACAGCAATTCCTCCTATTCAGAGCTGATCCCTTTGTTTCTGTAATAACTGCAGCTGCCAAACAAGATAGCAGTGCACATTTGTCAGACAATCACTCATATTTCATTAATATTTCTGTCAGAAGACAGAGAATGTTTTCTGCTCTTCTTCCTTTATTCTAATATGAACTTTATCATACACTTGGGTATTGACAACTATTTTAAAGTTGACAGGCATGGGTAATTATCAATCTTTCCCTGAAACTTCAGAATATTTTAGCATTCCCTTCCCAAAACTCACTTCTAGTGACAACCATCTGTCACATGTGCAGAGTTATGTGAGTTTAAAAATAAAAGAGCACCTCCCTACACAATGTTCTTCCCTTCTACTTGTCACTCCTCTCCGTTCCCTGCTGCTTTCTTGTGTAACTCTGGCTGCCAAACCTTTGGACCTCCAGCACCAGGAATGAATTTCAGCCCCTCGTCAAAAGTATGTTGCAGCAGCATCATTGTCCAAAGCCCAAAACAAATACTCTAAAGCTGTAACAACAGAGGAATAAGGTGTTCCCCTAAGACCAGACTAGATGGATACTGGAATAATCCAGTATTTGTAACTGAAAAAATACAGTATTTGTTTTCTGACAATCTGTTGCTGATAACCACAACATACTAAAGATGAAACAAGCCTTAAAGAGGGAAATGGTACCAAGGTGAGGAAACAGTACCAAGAAGCAGGTAAGAGGATGACAGACAGAAAATATATGGCTGCTGCTTCATGCCACTGGGGTGGACTGAGGTGGAGGCAGGTCTGATTTAACCTTACAGTGACCTTTGCATGAGAGTACAGGCAAGCCCACCACTGAGCATCACTTCTGGGGAGTTTCCATTACCAATTCCTAAACACCCTTGAGCTTAGACACTCTTCAGGGAGACTAGGTTGTCCAGTTCACATAAGACAAGCTGAAAAGGGGTCTTGTTCACAGTCCACACAGACTTGCATGAGAGGAAAAACTCCTACTGCATTAAAAAACATGCTATGGGGATCTAAAGGCAAATTCACTTCAGGAAAACCCAAAGATTTGCAATCCAAATAACCCAAGACAATAAAAAGGTACAATTAACCAATGCAGCAATTTGCAGAGCAACATGGTAGATTGTTCACACCAAGATACATGTGTGTCTAACAACTGCTGTTTAGCTCACCCATAAATTACTGACAACGAGGTAATCACCCAGCACCAGTCTCTGTCCTCTGTTATTCAGTGGTCAGCACTTTGTCCTTGTCCCTTTACTCTTCTACTACATCAGATATATAGATAAAGCAAATCCAATCCACTGTAATGCATCTTATTTCATATTATCTTAGAGGGGGCACAAGAAACTGTTCTGTTTGTAGGAGATATCTCCCCGTGCTGCTCAGCATTCTTACTGACAGAACACAACTCTGGCTTTTACAGTTTCCAAGCATATTACGACTGTTATCGTCACTTTAACATGATCTGATAATGACAATTATATTAGACTCTTCTTCTATCATCAAGAATTCCATTTAATATCATTTTATTTCTAATAACCTATATGCATAGTCCATAATCAGATGTCCACCTGCTCCACCTCCAAATTTCTCTGAGCCGGACCTAACCTTCCCCCATTTCAGGTGTAATTTGTTCAAAATTAGTAAAAAAAATCACTTGTTCTGCTATTTCTTTGCACGTGCCAATTGTGGCACAGTGCGTTTAACAGAACCAAAAACCAAAGCCAGTTTTCAACTACTCAGGTTCCTACCCATTTTTCTGAAACTATCCAAGGCTTCTCATTCACATTTTTTAAGGCAAAGTTGTAATTCAAAGCCTAGCTAAGAACAGCTGCTCTCCCCTGTGAATTGAAGAGGGATCAAAAACAAGGCCGATTGATATTCCTCCAGCACTTGACAGAAAGAGGAAGAAAGAGAAGGAACCATGAGGCGTGCCTTAACATAGTAATTTATCCCTCATGCTTCCATATCTTTGAAGGTATATCAGGTAAATATGTACCACTGAGAATTTTGAGGGAATTATAACAGTATTACTATATTATACTTTCAAAGTGGGCCAATCTGTCCATGTTGAGAAGTCATTATAAAGCTATTCAACAGCTCATAGCCTCAGGCTGCAAAATTCCTCAGCAACAGAGAGGTTAAGATTTCCCTGAGGATGTCTTCCTCCTACAACAAGATGTGTGTGTCTGTAAGCTTCAACTTGCCTTCTGGGAGCTGAAGTCACTGAAAAGCAGCTCATCAGAAGAACTAGCAAAGAAGAACAGCCAGACAGACCACCTAACAAGCAATTCTCAAGACATGACTGGCTGTAATTCCAGGAAGGCTTCTCTCTTCAGTTACTGCAGAACTTGACACCATCAACCTTAGGTGGCTGTGAGCAGGACAGAGTAAATAGAGGCCCCAGCAATCAGTTTCAGTTATCATTTGGGTACTTTGGAGAAAGAACAGCCATTTATTTTTGCCTGTTTCCCCCTCATCTCTCCCTCCTACAGTACAGTACTATTTCATTAAGATGTGAGTCATCACTTCTGATGTGAAAGTACATGTGTCTGATCACCCAAGCAATGCATAATTTTTTCACAAAATCAGAGAAACAAAAAAGACTTTTGGAAGTCTTTAGTCGTACCTGTACCTCCTTCTCTAACAAGGAGGATGGCAAATATCTGTTTGTGGCTTTGTGTGTATGTCTTTTAGAAACCTCTGAGGATGGAGGCTATTCAGCGCCTCTGGTGACCTCCTCCAACGCTACCCATCATCCCAGAGAAACCTTTGCTAATATGCCTGAACTTGCCAAGCTACTTTCCCTTTGTTTTTCAGTACTCCTGAGAAGACCACAGACACATCTTTGTAACTACCATCCTTGTAACTACCCATCAAATATCTGAACACACCTATTAGGTGACCTTTCCTTCAGCCTTCTCTACACAAGAGCAAACAAATCCAACTCCCTCAGCCTCTTCTTGGAGGTCATGCCCAATTTAGCTAGTCCTTTACCTTGGTAGCCTCTTACTGGATCCTCTGTGTACAATTCTAACTTCCAGGAGCAATATCCATACCAAAAAAAATGGAGTAGAATAGCAGTCAACCCCTGAAAGAATAAAATTTGCTTTCCCAATGTGGTGTGTTGTTCTCAAAAAGCCCCAAAGAAAGAATATGGTTTCTTTAGAGCCTGAGTGAGTCACAGACCTCCACAGAAATCTGTGGAAGTGTCGCCACTAGTTGGCAAAAATTATAGCTTGTTATCAGCAGTAAATAAGACTTCTCCACAGTTGAGATACATAACCTGTTAAGTTATTAAACAGAGCAAGTAAAAGCCATAATTATGATTTCATAGAGAAAGCCCTGTGTAAACCTGTCAGCATAATTAAAACCCATAACACTCATTAGCCTTTTGCATACCATTTTGTGGTTTATATGGGAAAAGCAGCAGCTCATATAGAGGTCATACTAGGTCAGCTCAGTCTTCTAACACATAGACTAGTTTAAAAGTTTTGAAATTAATGCAGTAGCACAGACAATTTCTCTATAGAGTCAGGAAATATCAATTATTGTTTATGCAGCTGTTAAACTGTATATGTTGTGTTACAATAAATATTAACATTAATGTGACACTGTAATGAAGTCCTGTCCGAAGTTACTTTTACCTTTCAATTTTCCTGCTTTTAATTCAGACTAAAATATAAATGAGAGCACTGCACTTTATTACAGCTCTGAGCAGAACTCCCACGGTTGCACAGAGGAATTTGAGCGTGCACATTATCAGTGTGTGATCACATCTGGAGGAGCTGGGCTCCAACCTATCCCCCGTGAATACATCTCCGATGGCAGCCCTCTACACACGCTGCAGAACATGGGCTGATCCCAAGAATCATCACCAGCATCACTTATTGTTTGCCACCTAGCCCAGTGATGACTGTTGGAGAAGGCAGTAATGGCAGCTTTGAGAAACTGGATGAAGAGAGACATTCTCTGAAACTGATGCTTTACAGTCTAGACAATTGGTCTGTGCTGCAGGTGGAGAACTGGCTGACCAGCTAAACGCAGAGGGTGGTGGTAAATAGCTCCTTCTCAAACTGGCAGCCTGTCACAAGCAGGGGCCCCCAAGGATTGACACCAAGCCCAATGCTGTTTATTATCTTCATAAGTGATCTGGCTGAGGGGATCAAATGTACCCTGAAGAAGTTTCCCAAGGATACCAAACTTGAGTGGGGAAGTGGACACTTCAGAAGGGAGAGCCACCTTGCAGGAAGACCTGGGTAAGCTGGAAGAGTGTAATAAGAACCTGAAGTTCAACAAGGACAAGTGTAAGGTCTTGCACCTGGGAAAACATAACCCAGCAGTGCAGCCCAGGCTGAAGAGGACCCAGACAAGGACCACAAAGATGATCAAAGGACTGGGAAGCTGCCATATGAGGAAAGGCTGAGTGAGTTTGTTCAGTCTTCAGAAAAGAAGGCTTAGGGGAGACCTTGCCACCATATTCTGGTATTTAAAGAGTGGCTACAAAGTAGTCAGAGACTGCCTTTTTACAATGAGTCACATGGAAAAGACAACCCCATGGGTAGAATTTACTCCTGGGGAGATTCTGACTGGACACAAGAGGAAAATTTTTCACAAATGAGAACAATCAGCCATTGGAATAACCTCCCCAGGGAAGTGGTTGCTTCCCCAACACTGGACACTTCAGATTCAGCTGGAAAAGGTGCTGAGCAATCTTATTTGAAGCATGCTTTTCCCAAGAAATGTTGGACCAGATGATCCCTGAGGTCCTCTC
This sequence comes from Merops nubicus, assembly GCF_000691845.1. Lineage (NCBI taxonomy): Eukaryota > Metazoa > Chordata > Aves > Coraciiformes > Meropidae > Merops > Merops nubicus. The sequence goes on from NW_008625081.1 coordinate 10,720, forward strand.
CAACCTGGTATTCTACAACTGTATGAATCTCCCTCCTGCTGCTTCTTCCAGATTCCAGAAATCATGGTCCAGGGAACAGCAATGTAACTAACCTGTCTCTTCTATTTGTCAGACTGTAACAGCCCTAGATTTAGCAAACATTTTTCCTTGGATAGCCACAGGGGAAAAGAATGTCCAAGGTTATTTTGAAGTACAACCTACATAGGAGGTCACCATCTACCCTATCAACAAGTTCAGCGTATTGTTCAATCACACATCTCTTCATTATTTCAGTGCCTGATCTGGACTTGCATTTGTACTATGGGCCCCAGGTTCAGCCTGCTCTTAATTCTTCCTTGGTCTCATTAACTGAAGGCTGAGGTATTGAAGCTGCCTAATGATTTGTTACTGCCAAGTTCCACATAAATCAGAGCACTGATGATGAATTATGGAGGTACTTGCCTCACTTGCCATAAAAAGCTTAAATAGAGGTAGCTTATCAAGGGGAGAAGATGCCAATCATTTAATTTGAGTTTGATATCACTAAGCCACTTCTCCCAAAGGCATCACTGTCTGTCATCTCAGTGCAAAAGCCAAGGACCGCACCTGCACTTAGAGTGACTCTTCATTTCCAGAGCAGGGAAGCACATTCACAGTGGGCAATGAGAAGCAAAAGGTTATTTTAGATGCTGCACACACAGCACCTGATCTTTCCCTAGCAATCAATTCAGGTAAAGAACAAAATGTAACCTCATTATAGTTTTCAGCACTGCTCTCTCAGACACAGGATTAAAACCAAGGCAGCGTCTTCATTCTGTTCCAGTTCAACTTCTTCAACTCTTGTTCCAGTTCTTGTACAATACCAAGCAGGAGAAAGGGGATCCAGGGACAGTATTAATTACTAACTTTTAGGTCTATCGTTGGAGTAATTTTTTTAAATTTGTCTCTGCAGCCACCATCATTGTGAACTTTGGAACTGCAGGCTGTTTCCATTCTAAGCAGATGTGATACTCCCAGATGCCTGTGATGCAGAGAGGCATATAAACATCCTTCATAAATGGGAACAGAATAGGAATCTTAGCAATGCAGAGGCCACTATTGATTCCCAATTTCAAGCAGGTAGATTTTGGGCTCTACTTGGATGTTCCCCAGTACTTTAGAAAGGGAAACTGCATTTTATTTTGCTGCTATTACTTTCAACATCTGTGCTCAATATTTTGAGTCCACATTTCCAATGAACTTATAATTCTGAATCACTACTTCTTGTTTATAGGACCAGAATGCTCCATCTTGCTTCTACCAGGCATTTGCTGAGAAAAATGGAGACAGTCTATGGTTGCAGAAGTGACTAATGTGCCAACCTGCAAGACAGGCTTCAATACAATTGTAAGCCTACAAGCACTGTACACAGCTCATTTTCTCATGGTTCTGCCGCACCAGGGAAAGGTGGGGGTATTACTGTTTAGAGTAATTCACTCACCTACAGAAAATGCAGAACTAGCAAACGAGAATAGTTTGTGCATTTTAGCAGCAGCTGACAATGTTTTTAAATAATAAACAATGCCATAGCAAGTTAGAAGGCTAATTTACCTTGTGCAGAAGTTTGCATTGCTCTTGGTGCTGAGCATGCAAACTCCGCCACTGGAACCTCAGCCTCCCATTCAACCACTGAAGGTATCGAACATCTACTGTGTCTTCTAGTCCACATTCATGTGCTATTTCAGTTGTACCTCTCTGGCTGTTATGCAGATCTTCACACTGAAAGCAGAAGAGAATACCAAAATGTTTGGGGTTAGCCTCAACACTTTCAACTCTTTCAGTAGTGAAGAAAATACAAAGCAAATTAGCCAAAGAGCAAAAAAAAAGTTAAAAATAAGTAAATTCCAGCAGTAAAGAGAAATTGTAATATTTTAGAATACAGAAATGGAAACAGCTTAAACAAGTACTGGAGTCTGGAATAAATATTGGCTTCTCAGCTATGATGTGGTGAGCTGTCTCCTCTCTCATCTTTCCTTTTCCGTATCCGGGAAGACAGTGTTCCCGAGACAGCAAGTATGCTCTTTATCCAGATGGGAAAAATCACATTTTAACGAGATTCTAATAAATCGAAGAAGATAAAAAAACAGATACAGCTCCTCCAGTGTCTTCCTGCAGGCTGTATTCAGTGAGTCTATTTTGTACATGAATGCCTTACATAGGGACAAAATTGTGGGCCTATGCTCACCCAGCTATTTTCCCTTCTCCATCCAGCATTTCCCTTCTCACAGAATAGAGGAAAAGAAATAACCATCCAGCTGACATTGGCCAGGAGTCCACAGAGGCAGTCCCAGCTAGAGTTGCACCATTTATTTTGCCTTTCTCTAGGGTAATTTGGAAGGAAGACAGGAGAAGCAAAGTGTTTCCTTTTGTTCATCTTCTTCCACTTTCCTCCTGCCACAGACAAACAATCCAAACAACTACCACCGTCATCTGGATGAAATTTCTCTTTGGTTAATGGCATAAAGCAAGCAAGACATTTCTGTTGTATCTTTTTCCCAAGGAACATGGAGGCATTCGGGCTCCCCCAGCCTCTTGCACAAAGAGGTCATTCACATTTACAAACAGATCTCTCTCTCCATTTTCAGCCAAGACTCCTGCAGAATGCAAATTAAAAGAGGAGGAAAACATGGGTTATTTTATTTCTGATGCCAGTAACATCACTTTAGTAAGGCTGAGCTCTCAACTGCATCCAGTCCATAGAAAGTACATACAATAAACACAATCCATCATTCCAAATTTTTTGCTACAGCCTACCATAAGTAACACTGAACTGCAAACACATGGTTATTCAGAACGAGTGTTCACCAGCTAAGGAAGTGTCTCCCAGTTGTTGAACTCTCAAGACATTTCTTTAAAGTGGAAATTTAAAAAGCTTACTGGAAACATGACTGCTTTCAACAAAACACTTAAGCAGATATTTGGACCCAAAGACCTTGACTGTACTTAAACATATGTGCTTCCCTGCTTCACAGACTTCCACATTCAATAAAATCTTATAAAGATTCATTTGGCAGGCAAAGATTCCAATTTGAATCCTAAAGTAAAAACGCAAACTGTAAAATGAAAAGAGTTTAATCTTGCCTTAAATGCAGATTTCAGCAGAATTGTATCTAAAATGGTGATCAAATCACCCCCTAATGTTTGTTTTAACCTAAATATCACCTCAGTTGACAGGGCCTCTAACACAACGAGAGTTCATATTATTTATAAGCACAAAAATGCCGTTCTGGTCACACAAGAAAATGTATCAAGACTACAGTTTTTTTTTCTCCCTTTGCTCTGTGGCTCAGAAAAATGTGTGCTATAAATCACAGGGGTGCAGGGTTGGGAAAGGGCTTTTCCTTTTAAAGGCACAGATTCATGTCTTTTGAAAAAAAAGACAGCATCTCCTTTGTACCAACTGCAATGTCATCCTTTCTCCTCAGATGCCTTCATTGTCATGCCCCTAAATCAAAAAGCACCGGTGTCCCAGGGTGCTGCAGTCCTAGCTAAGTCCTTTCATGGTTCAGATTGTCTTGCCCCCATCAGGAGAGGTTTCTCGACTATGAAACCGTACAGGTATAATTACCAAGTTGTCCGTAAACATGATGAGCCAAGCAATTAGATATTACTCACTATAGCAGAGAAAACGCCTGTGAAAACAACATTAGAACACTTCACATTAGCAGCCAGAAAGCTGCAAGGCCAAAAACAGACTTGGGATTCCCAGATTAAAATGTTCATTTTCCGTAATTTACAGTTCAGATCCAACTTCCCTGGTTAGAGGTTTCAGAACAGCACAAATGCTGCTCTCCTGGGGATTCATTTCAGGAAAGAATGGCATTAGGCTCAACTGCTTTGGCAGTACAGTGACAAACACCATGCAGAGCTAATTTTATTGTAGCAACCTGCCTTATTAATATTAAAATAAGGAAGCCAGCCAATGCATTTTTTAACAGGATCTCTGTATTATTTATTTCACAAACTGCACCAAAAATTTACTTTTGCTATGAAATACTTAGCCTGGCATAAAGTAAACAAGACAAAAAAAAAAAAGGAAAGAAAAAGGTTTGCATATTATACTGTGACCTCAATTTCTAGTCCCATCTTTACAGAGACTATTTACTGCTCTCTCAATAGGAGAAAAATCACTAAAACACCAGCTCAAGCTAGAGTCTTTGCTTCAAATATCACTGTGAATTTATCTCACCTATGCAGCAATATGGGTACACACCTACATTCACTTCTGAGACACAGAAGTGTATATTATTTAGTCAAAATCATAAAAAGAGCAGCCTAGGCATCTACCTGGCACTCTCAATGGCCTTGGAATGCTCCACACCAGCTCTGGAAGAGATCATTTCATAGCCACTTACCAGAAAAGCTTTTTGCTTGTAAGCTGTTTGCTGCAATTAATGTTTCTCTTTGATTCTGTTGCAGAGAAGGGAGGCGCATGGACTCCAGCTACAGAATGGTGCCACAGGCTTGTAGTACAAAACCACATCAACACGTGTTGATACCCTCATTGAGTGCCAGAGCCTTTTCCCATTACACTGGTGATACCAGAGCCAGTCTTGTCAGACTGGATGATGTGGACTTGCCAGAGCACCTGTGATTAGCCTAACTTCAGCAGAAACCAGAATGAAGCTCCTCAGTTCCACTCTGACTATAACTCACCCCAAATGAGCTTTTCTGTCCTAAAATCTCAAAACACTGCTGTTAGAAGATCTCAACATCCACTTATTGGCAAGACTCAAAAGCAAGCACAAGTCTGATGAAGGTGGCATGCATATATCTACATGAACTCTCTTCAAGCCAATTTCTGAACTATCACCCTGTCCACACTTAGGCAGAACTTAAGCCCAGCTCTCCTATAGTAAAAGATCCAGGCAAATAATCAGCTAAGCCCCATAATAAATGCATATTCCAGGACACCATGCATCAACTAAGGTAGCTTTCAACCTAAAAAATGTACCCCAAACTCATATATACAACTCTGGCTTAGTCACGGCTAAAACACAGCTTATATCCTAAGAGTATATATTCGAAGTTTTTGCAAAGCAGCCTAGAATCCAGTCTCAAATACCACACAAGTTCTCCCCAAAACATATTTCCCCATGTTATTTCAAGTTCAATTGCTATAAAAAGAGATCCCTGATCATTCTTAAGATGTGTGAACGGACTTGTGGCTAGGCAAGGCAGCAAGCGCAAAGGAAAGCCACCACAGTCCTCATGGCAGAAGTGCTCTAAGGAGACAAGTCAGATTCATGAAACACACTGAATTAAAACAGCCATCAGATATAAAAGTACTTAGAGAAAAAGAATAAGGGGTGGGAGAAATGAGGGTGTGAAAATAGGCAAGGCAATTTATCAATTTTCAATCACATTACACATGTCTGAGCAAACAATTTGCATGCAACATGCTTAGAGAGAAATTAAAGACTAAGTAGTTTCAACCTTTATAGCAGAAATAAAGCTCTTCTTTTTGGTTTGAAATACGAAGCAATCCCATTTTATTCAAAATTGGGGAGCAGTTGTATCAACAGTGGATGGAAACAAACAAGTACTTCATCATATAAACAGTCTGTCAAAGAACAACATAAACATCAATGTGTGTATAGACATGTGAGAAGGGAGCATTTTTCGCACCACTTGCTCCATTTGGGGATTTTAGTGATCTGGTATCTGGTGTGTGGCTGACCTTGCTCCATTCATACACTTCGAATTAAACTCCAAAAATTGTTTTAAACCAAAATTCCCCTCAGATTCAGTGGAGATCTTAAAATACGCCATAAGCAGTATTGTAAAGAAAACCTTTTGGTTTGCAACTTCATCACACATCTACACTTCCCAAACGTTTCCTATTCATAGAGGTATCTTAACACTTATAAATTCTTAGCTCAAAAAATGTACAATGCCCTGTACGCACAATGGAAATTAAAAGGCCTCTGCTGCCTGCACTGCTGTAAAGCAAGGTACCGGCAGGACCAGTTCCCCCAGAGATGCTCTTTCCTGACTAGAAGCTGCCACCTCCCGGTGCAGGACAGAGCCCTGCTGCCATCAGCTCATCCCTGGCCTGCCTGACATTGATCCTTGAGCAAGTGAAATAAAGCAACTGCCAGCTGAAACCTCCAGTGCACACTCCCAGCCCACTCCTCACTTGCACCTGAGTTAATCTGGCTCTTGACAGAATCAATTTACTCGCAGGTACTACTCAGATCTTAACTACACTAATCACACAGCCTGATGATCAGGTGGGAAGGAGCATATCTAGATCCCTCGCTGCAAGACTCAGGAAAGGCAAAGCAATGACATAAATCAAGCCAATAAAGAGCTTCTGCAGCTTTTACTGAGAGCTCAGTCTGAATCGCTCATAATTCAGACAATGGTTTTGATGTGACATAACATATGTTAAGCTGTGTAATTACAGATCTTTAAACAGAGCATATTTTTCAAAAAAATTAAATGCCACAGCCAAAAATAACAGTCTCAGACATGCTTTCCTAATTAATACAGCCATATATCTATCTGCAGGAGGGGAAGATGTGAAAAGGAACAATTTGAACAGAAGAACACAAAAGGGACAACACTATTTTCATTAACGGTACCATCAAAAGAACTAATTGGATTTCCTCCTATACAAGGTAGGATCCAGATTAGACATATGCATGGAAAGATAGATGGTATAAGAACCCATTCCCACATGATGTGCATACCAACTAAATATCCAGATATTTGCACAGAATGTTTTCCAGCAGCAAGTGCTCACAATATGAGTTATACCCATCACATACTCAGTAAAATTAAGTAAAATCCTATGTTTCTGCAAGGCCTCTTATCTGTTAAATCTCAGTGCCTCTTGTAAAAAATACTACTCACAACAACACCCCCAAGAGCTCACTCTTGGCAAACAGTGAAAAAGAGAAGATGCTGAAGGAAGACAGAAACTGTTAACACAGCTCCTACCCATTCTTGCCTTGTTCAAATAAGCCTGTCTGCCAGTAGCCACAGGCCTGAGGCACTAGGGCAAGTCAGTGTCTTCTCCCATCCCTCCTCACTCATTCCAGAGGTGACTTAAGATCTCTGCAACAGAGCAAAAGCTCTATGCCTTTAAAAGAGCACAGCAGCATTGCCTAATCTTTCGAGCTGCAAGGTTTTAAAATAACACTTAAATCCCACTGCTCACTGCATCACATACTCTGGCAAATTATGGAAACCAAATATGCTAAAACAAACACATGGCAGGGTGAGACCTTAACCCCCAGAGCACAGCATTGTGCAGGGCTCAGGAAATGCAACATAGACTGATAAAGCCTAGCACTGCATTTCCCCTGCCTGTAGTTGGAGCCCTGCTTGCCCACATCCATTTTGCTTCCCTGTGGCAAGCTGCTGGACAATAGGGCAACCAGTGAAGAGAGAAAGATGCAGCTTGCTACACTGGCAGCAAATCTGGAGCAAGAGGCCAAGAGGAGAAGAAACAGCAAGTGCTCTCCAGGAGAAGAGGCAGAGCTCTGCCATACACCAAAGATCTGTCAGGCCCTTCTTTGCATGCTCCACTTGTTCTCCTGGGAAAAAAAAAAACTTTATCTCAAAAGATCCTCCAGTGAAAGTTAAATCCTGATCACTGAGCTTGGGACCCCAAAAGCAGAGGATGTTCTCACTGGTATGAAAGGGCTATAGAGCAAAGCTCATCACAAGGTACCAAAGGTACTGGCTGCTCCCTGCCACCGGAGGGCAGAAGAGGCCCTAAAATATCTCGAAAAATCTCTCGGTTTCCCCAAACGACAAGGAAGGAGCTCCCCACACACGATTTTAGTCAAGTACAGGGTATCAGTATGACCATGCTAACCTTCCTATTAGCATGCCAGTCCTCAGCTTCCTCTCTTCACATGAAAGCTCAAGCGGCTCCAGTACCTGTTGGTAGAACTCCACCCAGAACACATCAGTTGTAAAGTCAGGTTCAAGAAATTTTGCATTTATTTGAAATTCAGACATTGACAGAGAAATAGCAGACTCAATAAATTATAAGTCTCTCTGATCATCTCAGATTCCTCTTTTAGAGCATTTTACCTTGACATGCTGTCTAAAATAAAATAAAGAAAAAAAAACAAAACAAAACCTCTTACAATTGTATTCACTGTGTCAAGCCAAAAATAGGTATTGTCAAACATTTTTTAGTGCAACACAGAAAATTGTTTTGCATTGGGAAAAAGGTTCCATGATAGGTCCTAAGCATGGAAGTAGTAAAAAGTGCACAAAATATCAGAATTAATAGCACATACACATGCGCATGCAGAACAACATGGAGGCAATTTCAGCTACCACAGGTAAGCTTGTGCTTTTACAACAGAAAGCACCCACCAAGCACACCAGGCTGCTGCATGGCGAAAAGGAGCTGAGGGAAAGTCTGCAGGAGAAACTTTAGGCATCCTGTGCACTCCATTTAGGTTTTGGGAACTGATTTTAAGGAAGTATTATTTAGCAGCTACTTTGATACTAATGTTGCTGTAGTACAAGAAGGCAGAAAGATAAATAGTGAGTTACTAGGAAGACAGAAGGGCAAAGAATAGAAGTCTAAGCACAGGGAATAAGGGATGAAAATCAAAACATGAAAGCTGACAGACTAATACAGCCCATAAAGATCTAGAAAGTAATTGCTTCTGAGTCAGAATCAATAGGTTAATAAAATTCCCTCCTCCGCCCTCATTGGAATAGGTGAAGAAGAGGAAAAAAAAACCTAGAAAATATGCATTTACTGACACTAGTGCCAAAGGTTTCCTGGTTTTCTGCTGGGGGAAACATCAAGCTTGGCTGCTACATTAACCCTTTCCTCTAATAACACGGGTTATGGAACAGCAGTGACCATCAGGATTTCTATAAGAGAAAGGCATTTCATCGACAAGATTAGACCAAGCGTAAGTGTCACGCTACACTGGAAATAGCCAGTGAGTCAAACTAGACCATGACAAGCAAAAGATTAATCTAATTGCAAACCTGAGAGTGAGATGGCATGTTTAGCTTCATTTTTCCCCACAAGAAGTAATTAAACTGAGTTCACTCCAGCATGCTGGAGACACACGCATGAATTCCAACTGTAACAGGCACAGCAGCTCTATTTGCTGATTACTATAAAAATCACAAAAAGGGAGGGGCATCCAATTTCACTCAGAGGGCAAGAAGCAGGCAGAAGGAATTAGTGGAACCAAAAACCAGTGTCAGTACAACACATCCTGATGATAATGAGGGATATAACATCACTACCCCTATCTAAAAAATTCAACAGCCTCCACATATAATTAAATTACAGGGTGCACACAGGTTAATTTTAGCTGTAGAAATAACACCAGTGCAGGGAGTATCCTTCCCTGGGAACAGACAGGATATGTGCTCACAGAGTACTGCTATTATCTGCACAAACCATTGTAGATTTGGAGACAGCTGTGATGTTATCGCTAAAATTCAAAAAAGCAAGTAAAAAAAAAAAAATGTTGTCAAATACTGAATGTGCTAAAAAGGCAGATTTATATCAAACAACTACCTGCTTCTCATAGAAAGAGGGAATATGAGAATTCCCTTGACCTGCCTTACTGGTTCCATGAGGGGCAGCTTCACCCACAGGGTCTCAGATGTGGTTTGCACTCTCAAGATGTTTATATATAAATAGAAATCAATGAATGGCACGCAGAATAATCTGCCTGTACATGATCACCAAAGCAACAAAAGATGTTAGGACTGACATCGCAGCAGTGCATATTTAAGATAGAAATCCACAAGGGGTGTAAAAAGCCTATGAAGACAATGTCCATCAAATTAATCACCCAGTGCTTTCAGGCAATAACAATAGGCAAGAATTCCCAAGTAGACACTTCAGTATCCAATTCAGATTATGCTTAAGTCTTTATAGAGCTAACAGAATTAGTAATTACTTTTTTAAAGAGTTGACCAAGGCAAGGTTTGAACTTTCACTTACTGCCTTGCCTTGGGAGTCACCAACCTACTGACGGGTCAGGACAGTAAATTCGGAGAACAGACTAGCACTACAGCAGCCAGGTACTAGAATTTGACATGTTCCATTGATCCCCTCTTCAAGCTCCAGTTCCTCCTGCACAGCAATATAGTTTCTAGCCTACTTTTAATTGTCTCTCTCCTAGTTTATAAACTTCACATACTGTAAGAGAGCCATGGGTGGAAGTCTAGTGAGGGCAAGTGGCTCCTTCAGTCCTGCTCACTGGGCTCAGGAAAAACTGCAACACTGCCCTTCCCAAAAAAAAAAAAAAGAGCTGGAGGCCACATGAGACAAGGTGTCCTCACAGATTTTCTTACCTAACACACAAAAGCTATCAACACAAAATCATCCTAGGCTGCTAAATGTACCTATCCTTACCAACAACTATCTCAAGATTTTTTTTTTTTTAATTACATTAGCCACATTAAGCACTACCTCCTACCACATTCACCCTTTCACCAGCCTTTCATCACCGTTCAGAATTCTAGGAATCACTTAACTTTTGGTTCTGAAGATGAAAGTGCATGTAAAAGCAAGTTTATAGAAGCCTTCCCCAGCTCAGCATCTCAAGATTATGAATTCCATGCAGCCGCTGAGCTCGATGTCCATCATGTGTCATGAATACCCTTGTCCCTCTATAAATAACCAGGCTGAAATCCTTTAGAGCTGATGGAAGTGTACAATTTGCAGGGGAAGAAAACTGTGTTGCTAAGGAACTGCAAAGGAAAAAAGGCCAGAGAGTGGCAATCTGAAATGAAATGAAAGGAATTAATTTAATTGGCCCTTGATACATTGGGTATTTGGCATAATATCAGCAATTCAGCAGGCTAGAGGCTTTGTTTCAAACTTAGGCTGAAAGAATAGTCAGAACATGATTGTACCCTTAATTTAGGGATTAACTGCATTCTCTCTTCTTTGGACAACAGACCCTATTCCACTTTTGTGGATTTCAGACAAAATTTTAAAAATAAACCACAGGAGCATCAGTTTGAACTACAGCTATGCCTACAGTTCTTGAGACTCCATTTCTTCAGAGGAAGACAAAGGGTAAGGATTTTCTTCACATTTATTCTCACAGATGTGCTTTGCCATTAAGTACTGGCTTTTGTGCTTGGCTGATTCCGGCAGAGATCTCAGCAATGCACAGAACCAAATACTATTTCATGGATTTTTGTTTTGCAACATTCTCAAGTCAGGAAAATATTTTCAATTTTTTATAGTAATTTAAAAAAAAAAAAAAAAAGACTCCATGTGGTGGAAGAATTTTCAAGCTCTTTCTGAGCAGAGAAATTCACTTGTTTTAAAGAGCTTTTCCATTTTGTCTTTTTTGTGACATCTTTTTCTAGTGAAGGTTTTTTCTCCTTTAACCTTTTTCCTTCAATTTACTTAAATAAAAGAGAGTTATGAGTGTAGACACTACATCTCTGGTGCAATAGCAATGTCTTTACAATTTGTTACACCTCTTCCAGCAGTTCAGCTTCAGTATCACAAATGTCTGGTATTTAAGATTCACAGAGTCAAAATTCAAGTACTTCAATTGTTCAAGTTGTACTTTAACTCACAAGTTGTCAGGTATCAAACTGACAACCTCACCCTCTTCCCTTCTTACTATGATTTTAGGGACTATATTGTTGAATGCTGTCTGACTGATGAGTAGACTTTGCCACATGAAACAGTAATTACCAAAAAACAGTATATAACAATAACAAAACTATCACACTTTTATGCAACAAACAACAGGCTTTTGTGAGTGGTTTACAAGGAAATGACTTGCCAACCAAAATGAGGTGTGTGACCCACCACTACACCCTTATATCCTTAACTGTGCATCCCCAGATATCAATTTGGTTGGTCTTACAGGTTGAATGTGTTAGTTTTGTAATGCCTAGTTGATCAAAAAAAAGATAAGGCCTCTCCCTCAAAATTCTGCTTTCCTTTGATGTAGAATCAGAAAACCACACTAGCTATGCTACAGCTACATTCTATCATTTTTCTCCCCCCATGAACATCTATTTTTATTGGAGCATGGAAACTTGCCAGACAAACACCATAAAAGAAATGTTGCCATTAAAATAAGCTATACATACACATGCTAACTCAAATCCCCAGGCTATAAAATTTTTGTCTGGCCTATTGAAAAAAAGCTTCCAGACTTGTAAACCTTTCCAAACACTGTTTCGGACAGTTATTGGGTAAGAACATGAAATATGCAATCCATGCTCTTTGAGAAACACAGGTAGAGCAGGTTAGAATTACAGTGAAAGGCACAGCAACAAACTTCTCAGCGTGCCTCTGTGTGGCCATAAGACATTACCACTGTATTACCATAGCTCTTTCATCTCTTTTGGGAAAATGCAGAACTTAAGACCTACAGAGAAATAACATATGTGCTGCCCCTTTACTGAATTCATGTTGCTGCTACACTTCACTCATCACTCATTTGCAATAGAAATGAAGGACACAAAAAAATGACCAGAGAAATAAGACAAAGAAAAGGTAAGAAGTTTAAACTAAAAAGTTCTCCAAAAGTGTTTTTCCTAAAGTCTCAAGGCATCCCTCACATCACCCTAGGGCAGCAGCACCACCACCCATGAGCAGAGCACCAAGCACAGACTCTTGTGCTCCCTCTTCTGTGCAGCCAGCAACTCTACTGTAGCAAGTGGTTCATTTTCTCTAAATACTGTTAATAACATTGTTACAAATGTGACTTTTCCCTTTGAGCTTTCTTTCTAAACATGAAAAAAAACATCAACTTTCCTGAGCTTTTCACTCTGTGCTTCAGAGTAATTGTCTATACAGTAGAAGGTGCATGCAGTCTTAAATGCAAGGAATGGATTTTAAAAGTAGTAACACCAAACACTAGTAGACTGCAGTTTTGTGGAGGTTTGGTTTGTTTTTTTTTTTTAATCACACATATATATATTGCAGCTAAAGCAGACGCACAGCTATCCTTAGCTTACTTCAGAGCAGGCTATGTGCTAGCATCAACAACAAACCCCACTGTTCTCTTAAGGAGGACACAGGGTCATTAGTTACTCCAAGAGCAGTAGCTGCCATTTGAGCTGCCATTAAAAAGCATCTTGATGTTTTTTTAAAAAGTACTATTTGCCTTAGGACTACTTGCTCTACCCAATGCCAACATACCCAGCATTCACAGCTAACCCGTTTGTCTGCACTGTAGAACCACCCATGCTACAGTCTGGAAACAAAGTTCAGAAGCACAGAGATTGAAGGCTTTGACTTACACACACTCCTCCATGCTGGTGTAACCTATACTGGAAATAAAAATCAGGGAATTCAGGGAGGAGCTTGAGAAAGAGAAGGAACCCAGATTACCTGCACACAGAAAGTTTAGAGAAGGGAAAGAAAACAACTTCCAGATGCTGGCCCCTTTGCATTTTTTTAAAGCTGGAGTAAGGCATTTATTTGTAAAGGTACCAAGCTACCACATGTTGCACACTAGCGATAACACGGCCCCTGTCACAGCACATTACTTATGGGCAGAAGAGGTGAAGGACACAAACATGCTCACCGTGCACACAGAGGTTTCATCCCCAGTCTTTACTCTGTTCCGAGCCAAAAGCTGCTCCAGGAGGCTGAGCCTGTGCAGCAGCCAGGAAAAGGCCAGCAGCAGCTCCCGACTACCCGCTGAGCCGTCGGAGGGGAGCCGAGAGAGTTCTGGCCTGCCGTAGCCGTGGTACCACAGGGCTGACTTTACAAACCTAATTTGCTTATCTGAAACGAAGAAAACAATTGAGAATAACACACTGCACAACTCGGTGCATTTACTCATTCAGTTCCAGAAACTGATGCCCCCCCGAGGGCAAGATTTTTAATCAAGCCTAAGATTAGTGGAGGACAGTGGAGACTACAGCCTTTATCAACAACTGATAAAGGACAGGAGGTAAAGGGTAAAAGCTTTCCTTATGCTGCCCCATTCTGATCTACAGGGACTACTGCTGAGGGAAAAGAAGAAATTCAGTGTTGAGATTAGGGCCTGTAATAGCCTCTTGGAGACCAACAAAGGCAAAAAGGCAAATAGCCATCCCCACTATAACAGGACTCCAACTCACCTATTCATTTTTTATGAGCCACCAAGCACGCTATGAATTAGTAAACACTCTGAGCTGCTTTACTCCCAAATGAGACTGGAATTTAGAGATAGGAGTTTCACAGCCTGCTGCAAATCTCTGAGCACCAGTGAGCAGGCAGAGATAATGCAGTACACCACACTGCATACCAGACCACATGGACTATTTAATTCTCAGGAATGCTCTGATCCATATTCCTTCACAGCAGTAAATGTTACCTGACAGCTACAAGACAGGCACTATAGAACCGTAAAGTAATGAGGAAACAGAGAAAATTATTATTAAAAAGTGTTCAGATCAGTAAGCTTCAGCTCTGTACTAAGTCAGAGCTATAATAAAGAACAGTTAGGGAGCACAATGATAAACGATACATACTGGGGGAGAACTAAGAGTTGTTGTAAAAGGAAGTCCAGCTCAAAAAGCTACTGGAGTTCTCCAAAGGCAACAACAAGCAAGTGATTAAGGAAATTCAACGCCTGCAGGACATTTGGATCCCTCTGGGAAGTCTAACTAGCACAAAAAAACTACACCCATGCACTAGAGGGAGAAAGAAGGCCCCTGAATCAATGACAAGTGCCTAGAAGACACGAACCAGAGGGTAGGAACAAATGGTGTTTTCACATGCAGGCCCTGTGCTAAGCAGTTGGCTGTTGAAACAACTCGAAACAATGTGCTAGTGACAGAAAATTTGTTGCTGATCTGATATTACTCAGTAGTAAAGAATGCAGGCAGATCGTGAAGGGCTGCATAACCTAATGAGCCCAAGCTTTCAAATGACAGAGAAAATTCTTTTTAGAAAAAATGAAAAATGATGTCCACAAAAGGAAAAAACAATCCTAACTTCACTGACATAGCAACGGGCTTGGAGCTGACCACTGGACTCAGGAACACCATCTTAAATAAGACTTCTCATTACAATATCACACTCTGTTCTTATATGTATTCAAAAGCAAACCGAATGTGAGAAACCTAGAAAAGAAAGTAAAGAGAGCACAGGAAACAACCTTATATTGTTGTCTATATCCACCGTGACTCCACATCTCAAATGAACAGTGTGGTTTTTTCAGTCTCAAAAAGGCTACCAAAGACTTGGGGGGGAAAAAAAAAAAAAAAAAAAAAAAACAAAGAGAAAGGACAAGTACGATCACAGGTACAGAACAGCTTCGTTGTAAAAACTGATGACATGGGTCAAGACGATGACAGAGAGGATATGACAAAACTCTTCAAAACCAGAAGTCCTGTGGAAAGGGTGAATAGGGAATAATTTCTTTGCACCACAATCAATACAGGAACTGTGAGCCACAAAACAAAGTTAGCAAGCATGTGAGTCAAACCAAGTTAAAGAGATGTTCTTGACGCATACAGCAAAGCTCTGAAATTTCTGGCCACAGGACACTATGGACACGGACAGTTACACAGGCTCAAGGAGCAAGCGGATTTATGGAACAGGACTTCATGGAAGCTTGTGCAATACAAAGATATCTCTGCTGGTTTGGGAAGTCTGGAGGCTGAAGTAATACCCCCTGGAAGCATCATTCTGTATTAGCTCTTTCCTTTCCCCTGGACATCCACTTTTGATGGCTTCCACAGCTGGATGGAGCTACAGGAGCCTTCAGTTTGATCCAGTTGAGACATTCTTATAAAGTAAGGAAGCAAGTTGTTCCCGTTGTCCAGTGTAGTGCTTCACTGTAGTGTTTCATAAAAAAGGTACACACAAGAAAAAAAAAAATCAGGAAGCACAAACCTCACAATCAGTGACTATCATTGCTGTCCTTAATTAACATAACAATCACATAACATACTAATTTGCCTACTCCTTGCCACTTGCGGTGAAAACGTTCCTTAGCATTGACACATACTCTAATCTTTCTTTGTCTGGCACTAACTGCTGAAGCTCAAAAACCACATCACCACCAACTTGAAAACACAAAAAAAAAACAGAAAAAAAAATATCCTGTTGCTCTCAAAAGGAATTTGTTAATTACAAAAGACTCACACAGTGAAGAGTGGTTGCCTTAACTTGATTTGCAAAATGCTAAAGGAGTCTTATCCATCAAAAGTAATCCAAAGCCAAGCCACAGAGAGGAGCTCTAAGGTGAGCTGAACTCTACAGGAGCTGTACATCTCTACAGCCCTGCTGAGGCTGGACGGAGCTGGTCATCAAGACTCACCAGGCCATTTGTGCCCTGACAAGCCACAGAGAAGTATACTGTCTGCACTGTTTGACCAGCTTCAGGATTTAGGGAAACAAGGGTGTGGGTCCCTAAAGAGTTGCCTACTTTAAGAGTGCTCCTCAGCATAAACACACTGCTGAAAGCAGGACAGATTGCTGCACATCTTCACAGCAGGAGCGGGAATACACGATTGCCACGTGAAAGCTACAAACAAATTCCTGACAAAGACATTAACCATGACTGAAAAACAAAACACAAGATCAAAAGCATGATTAAGCAGGTGACATGATAGTGCAGAGCTCATTTTTTTTCAAGACTAGTTAGTTTGTGCAGCAAAGCTTTTGCAGAGACACATGACAGTTGAACAGTTGGTTTTAACCCTATCTTGTTTCTGCATTACAGACACAAAGGAAACCCAAATATCTAAATCACTTCACTTGCTCTTTTTGCAAAACCTGTGCATGTAAAAGCAAGCAGCTTCCCTTTGTGGTGCTAGGGTGGTAGACATGCCTATGGCTAGCTAAAAATCTTGCTGTAGGTAAGCACTCAGACCCCTCGTGTACAGGGGGAGCACTCAGATATTAAACGAGATTTTATTTTGATCACTCTTAAACATTCTCACATGAGCTACATTTTCATATTGCCCTTTTCTTTGTGCATTTGTCAAGAAAGGAACTGCCAAAACAGGTAGAGGCAGAAATACTTAAAAAAGAAGAAAGAGCAGTACATACGTTCCTCCTTTTCCAAAGCAAACAAGCATCATATGCTGCCATCTGCAGTTCAGGAAGCTCCACAAGAAATCACATACCCAAGAGAAGGAAGGAACAGAGAGCAACCCAGGTGTTTTTTTCCTTTATCAGCACTTCCCCACCCTGAAACACCAGTGAGGACCAGATCCATCGAGGCAATTCACCCCTGCATCTCTGGTCCTTTATCTCCCCCTGTTTTGTCTCTCCCTCTGCAATACATTGCCCTCACATGAGAGGCTGTATCAGGCAAAAACTGTGGCTGAGCGGTCAAAGCATGGATCTGGAACTGGGGCTCAAGAGCCTTCCCATTACCTTAAAGAAGTCACTTAGTTTTCCTCATCTCTACAGTGCTCTGCTTACAAGGAAATGGTGCTCAGATAAATGGCAGTAGAGGCTATATAAATACCCAAGACCAAGACAGACTCTTCCATAACGTGCAGCCGATAGAGAGGAAAAACCATCAGTCAGATAGCAGATAACACCAGTCACTCAAACACCTCCTCTTTGACAATAACTTCTCTGGGCATTTCATTAGGATTAGGCAATTTATAGAGAAAGACCCACAGGGTCCTTCCAACTAATCCCCTTTTGAATGCACAGCACTTATAAAAGTATGTTCAGCAAGTAAGACTAAGCTGTGGGTAAACCTCAAAGTTCAGCTCTTTTAAAACTATACTCAAGTTGTGTGTGCTCTTCTGCTTTGTGAATCCTGCAGAATATTTCAGTGAATTATAACACGATATTCAAATAAGGGTATGCGTTAGCCTGACAGGCTAAGATGGGAAGGAACTAGATCAAGTACAAGAACAGACACAGATCCATTATTTCATGCACTCAGGCAAGAAACACCTGCATAGGCAGAGGTATTATGGGAAACCACTGCTGCAGAAGAACATTTTCTGCTTCATTTGTCAAACAAAAATATATTGCAGCTCTTTCCCAGACTTTTTACAGACCCCTTTCCCATACTATAAAAAATTAGTTGCAACTCCAGAAAAGAAACATTTCCTCCAACTATCTAGATGCATATTGCAGTGCTGCCTGGTGTGGTGGTTAGGATGTTAACCAAGTCCATCAGCTCTCAGCCTCTGTGAAGAGAGAGCAGCGTGAAACCACTCATCATGACTTCATTGGTACAGTAATGCCCAGAGTACCAACTTAGTGTGTAAGTTGGTACTGTGAGTACCAACACAGCTTACTGTGACTCCACTGATGAGAGACCCGTTCTTCTGACATGTTGGAGAGGCTGGAGTGTGTTAATGGCTTCCCACCAAAGTTGACACTAAGTGGTTTTTACCACGTGAAGAAAAAAAATCTTCAGAAATGAGAAACCAGAAGAGCCATTTGCAGAATTTTACAACCCCTGCCTGACACACTTCAGTGCCATTTCTGGTTTCTTTCTGTAGGAACGCAATAGCTCCTACATTCTAAACCATCAAACTGTGTGGATTGTTTTTATATGTGATCTTTCAAATATTTTGTTTCTGCTAGCTAGGCAATAAAATACATAAATTATTTATAAATACAATGCATAAAGTTCTTTTAAACAACATCACATCACAACCATAACAAGGGAATGACTAGTAGCTGTTGTATTCAAAGCAAACTAATCTCCCCTAAAACTCACCTGTATGAAAAGATCAGATCAAAAACTGACTAATGAAAACTACTAAATCAAAACAGACACACACAATGGGGTGCAGCTTTGAAAATCACTTGTTAGAAAGGACTTCTCAGATCAAGGAAAAATTTTCTGGGAAAGTCTGCCATGGGCAAAATCTGGAAGAGCATTCTGTCCTTGCAAGGTACTACTTTTCCTAGCACCTCACAACATCTGGCAAATAGTCCTTGAAACGTAGGTCTCGTTCTACAGAGCAGTGAGAAGAAGCACAGTGACCCCAACAGCACATACAGACTACGGGCCAAAGTTTGATTTTTCCCTTAGAAAAAGAAAGAGTAGAAGACCATTTGACTAAGGCTTCTCTTATTCCAGAAAGCTAGTCCTGTGCACACAGACATCAAAGGAGTCCTCACAGACTTCCTCTGGGATCCAGCAACTGCTGCTCTCCTCCTTTCTAGCTAAGATAATTAAGAAGTTGCACAAAAACAGCAAAGAAAGGAATGCCTGATATGTGGACTAAAGCACTAGACTTGAATTAGAGGAATCAATTTCAAATCTTTGTTGTGCAACAGGATCCCATACAAACCTGAGAAAGTTAATTAGTCCCTACGCCCAAGACTTCCACTTCATTTGCATGAAATAAATACACGAAAGCACAAGTGCTCCAGAGTAGGGACAGAGAAGAAAGGAAGTAAAATATCAATCGTGCTTGCAGCAGACAACTCATTCAATTGGACAAGCAAAGGTAATTAATGTAACCTGAAAAACAGTACAGCCCTCCAACCTGAATTTCAGCTTTAATCACCAAGTTGTGACTAAACATGTTTCCTAAAACTCAGCTCAGCAGTTCCAAACAGAACCCATCAACCTGCCACATGCACATGGCAATCCTGTCTCCAGGTGCCACAAGCAATTAGAATGGGAGCAGCCAGGATTCCAAGAGGTTGCACTGGTGCAGGACCACCTCCACGAAGCTGCAGGAGACAGACAATAAACTGAGTTACCATACACATCAGATTGTGGATAAGAGGAAAAGCAAAACCAGCCAAATGAAAACTAGCAGTCCTGTAACAAACACCAAACCACACCGATTTCCTGCTTAGCTACCTGCAGAACTACGCTGGTTTTGCTCCACGCTCCACAGTGCTTAGCCTTTTTTACTCCATTTACAGAGTCATCAGATTCCCAGCTCTTCAGGGGCTCAAACAATGTTGTTTGGGTCTCTTGCTTTCAAGGGCAAGAGAGGATTTTAAGTGGTTTTGGTCTAAGGAGGCCTCTATCCATCACAGACAACCCCATTCTCAAAACGTCCTCTGCCAATGAAAGGGCTCTAGAGAGACATCTTTCAAGAGAGAAGTCTGGGAAGTAGGACCACGCTTGGAATAACATACATTTAAGAAGTAAATGGTGCTTTGCCATTGTGAGAAGCCAACCTGCAGCTTCTCTCTGGAGTAGTGGCCCTGTCCATAAAGTTATTCATGATCCCTCTAAAATAATCACACACATTGTACTCTTTGTTTTGTCTCGAACTTTAAATCAAAACACTGCCTTTATAGTTCATATGCCATAACTGATGGCCCTGACATAGGACTTGATAGAGAATTAATCACAAGGAATCAAAGGAAAACCAAACCTACTTCTGCAATTATCTCTGCAGATGTTGAGAATGCATAACATTATTGCAGAGATTTACCTGCAGTGAAATGTCAAAGGGAAGTAAGAGCCTCTAGTACATTCAAGAACATCCCAGTTTCATGGGCAAAGCAAGACACAGAGGAGCAAACCTGCCCAGACAACTTGATGCAGCAGTAAGATGGTAGCACAAGTGCTGAAAACGGATCGTTTCTGACAAGGAGCAAGGAGCCAAAGAAAAGGTGCTAGAAAGCCAGTCCCAGTCCTTCCCCAGGACAGATGAAAATCACAGTCAGCCAGACTGACTAGGTTACCTATGGCATCAGACTCTGTCCACTTCTCTCCATGGATTTCTTTCAGAAGAACATAGAGCAGCCTCCAGAAATCCAGGCTCTGCAAAAGAAAGAGAGGGGTGTGGAAAGGTCAGCAGACAAAACATCTGCCATATATTTAGCCCTAATTAGGCAATTAAACCCCCATCTGAGAATCAGCTGTTACAGGAAGAGCACATCTGCATTCAGGTTCATATAATAGCCCTACCTACAGTCAGGGGCACACAGAAAGAGAAGGGCTGCCAATGCTGGCTGTAGAGCAAGACCCAGTACATCTGCTCTGAGACATATACCTACAAAACAGCTTCCAAAATATCTGCTGTTATAACCAAGTATGGCATAACTCACCCATTGTCAAACAAGCTCTTGAAGATACCAAAAAGATCTATTCACAATAGCATCAAAAACTCACAAACAAAAGGTAGCACAGTGGGCTGGAACTGGAAACCACTTCTTGGCCGCACAAGGACAGCACACTGACAAACTGAAATAGCGATTCTTACAGTGGGAATTTCAGCCAACGCTCATAAAACACTTAAAACAGCGGGCGGGGGAGGTGGAGCGCCCTGTGTGCGAGCCGAGGCCTCCAAAGCATCGCCCTGCGGAACCCGGAGGCAGGAAGGCCCCAGCTCGTGCACAGGAAGGGCAGCAACCCTCAGGCGGCCCTAGGAAGGGGCTGCAGAGCGCGGTGAAGCGTCGAGCTGTAGGTGAAACCCACAACAAGATGAAGTCCCCTCCAGAGCAGTGGGTGTGCAGCCACGCAGCACACGCCCGCCGGCGCCCACAC
>NW_008625082.1:0-14067 GCF_000691845.1 Merops nubicus
GAGCCTGGAAGAAGTGGTCCTTGAATAATAGCCAACTCTTGGGCCCCTTCACCTTCCAGTTCCCTGTCCCATGGGATTTCCTCCAGCAATTGCTTGAAAAGGCCGAAGTTGGCCCTGCTGAAGTCCAGAGTTGTGATCCTGCTTTGTATTCTGTTTCTACTACACAAGGTCCTGAACTTTATCATCTCATGATTGTTGCAGCCAAGATTGCCCTCAACCTTCACTGCTTCAACCAGGCCTTCCTTGTTGGTGAGCACAAGGTCCAGCAGTGCTCTTCTCCTAGTCAGCTCATCCACCATTTGCATCAAGAAATTATCATCAATGCACTGGAGGAACCTCCTTGACTGAGGATGGCTGGATATGTGGGCCTTACAGCAAATATCTGGGTAGTTAAAATCCCCCATGAGAACCAGGGCCTGTGATTGAGAGGCTACTGACAGCTGCCTGTGAAAGGCCTCATCAACTTTCTCCTCTTGGTCAGGTGGTCTATTAGAGATCACCCACCACAGTATCACCTAAGCTAGCCTGCCCCTTAATTCTTACCCACAAACTCTCTACTTGCTCCTCATCTGCCCCTGGATCGATCTCAATACGTTCCAGTTGCTCTCTCACATAAAGAGCAACTCCCGTCACCTCACCTTGTTGGCCTGTTGTTCTGCCAATGACTAGGCCTAACAGGAATGACACAACCAGCAGGAAGATGAACCAATAAGTGGACTGTATTGAATAGAAAAAGGACCTTACATGAAAAATCAAAGGGGGTACAAACAAGTCAATTAGTTCTCATGCAATTGCCATTACCCCCCACAATCCCAACAAAGACATCAGCCGACTGACAATAGGTGGAACAAACAAAGAACCAAGGTTTCCCATAGATGGAATGGGAAGCAGCCAGATGAGGAGGTTGAACACACAAGATAAAGGTGGCCACATGGCAGCTCTCACCCTTCTCGCCCACGTTTGCAAAGGTCCAAGCTGACCGGGGCCCAGTTCTAGGAGGTCTTTCCTTAAGCAGGAAGCTCTGTGAAGTGCATCCGCTTCACAGACAGACACTCCTGACTCCCTGCCAGTGGTCCCAGCTTTTATCCCCAAGCAGACACCTGACCTTTGCCAACTCAATGCAGGACCCCTGGGGCTCATTTCCCTTATGGCTCTCCCTGCAGGGCCGGCCGCACCCTGGGGGGAAGCTATAAGGCAAACTCACCACCTCTTTATGAAGGGCTGTGGGAATCACCCATATGTCAACCTTAATTCGGGGCTTGGGGTTCAAACCCCAGCATTTCACCTGTTCTTCCTAAAAAGCACATAGCCATCAAAGCCCACATTCCAGTTAGGCGAGCTGTCCCGCCACGTCTCTGCAATTGCAATAAGATAGTAGCTCTCCAGCCGCACACAGATTTCCAATTCCCCCTGCTTTTACCCCATGTTTCTTGCATTGGTATACAGACACTTAAGAGATTTAATGGAGAAGCATCTGTTACCATTGCTTGTGCCATCCATGTTGGAGTGGATGCACTTAAGCAGAGCCGTTTCAGTGACCTTGATTTTCACCCCCACCCCTTTTCATACCTTGTTTAAACATCTACCTTATGATTTATTTCAAATTCATCTGTCTAACCCACTGTCTTCCATCTTTCAGGGAGGCTGAGAGAAATTAGCCTAGTTGGAAACTGTCAGAGGGGTGAAATTAATTCTTTGCTCACAGTGATACCCCTGACAGTGTTACGGAGCCAAATGCAGAGAAAGCTCAAGAGGTTCTGTTCTGGGAACAGTGTCATCTCTGATTTGCTTAACAGTATTAGTTAGATATATTTGTTTGTGTTACATTAAAGCACAACTGCTATGAACAATATATATATAAAATTTAAAAAATATCCTTCAGGCTGATACAGTGAAAGATCACTGTATATATCATGTCTTTCAAGTAAGCCACAAAACCAGAGGATGCAGAAAGATCAGTGCTGGATATTAAAAAACGGTTGCAGGAGGAGGCCTTTCAGACTCCCTACTTAGCGGTGTTAGTGCTGTGGTTGATATCTGAAAGTTAACTCTGGGGTTTTTTTTTCTGTTGTTTTATTAGTGCCTCACCTTGATACTCTCCAGATCTCTTTTAAGAAAAGACAGATTAAAAATGAAGTGAAAAGGCCAAGTAGATTATCCAGGAAAAGTTAAGTTTTAATAAATGATGCATGTAGTATAGGCTTGAGTGATGGATAATTTGGTAAAATATCAGTGTGCCTTTGAAATAATGTTATGTAAAAGCTGTTTGCCATAAATTAAGTCAATAACTTGTATGTGTGCATTTTAAAAATCTTGAAAATAGTTTCTGTGTTCTCTCCCTAGAAGTCACATTATCTGACAAGGTCAGCAAATTCTTTAAAGTACTTGTATAAGTGTCTTCGCAAAACTACATGAAATTCAGAGTCCAAAAAATTAGTCCTGAGAATCCATTGCAGCTATCTGGAAAATTAGCATGGTAAATTCTGCCACAGCTGCTGCAAAGGCTGTGCTGACCAGTACTGACACCATGATCTACAAAGTCTAAATTATGGTGTCTCATTTATAGGAATCCCCATTTGTCTAAGCAGCAGCACTATATGCTGATCACATATAGTCAAGATCAGTTTAATTACTGTCATTAGATGATTCTGAGAGGTAACATACATATAGAAACCTAAAGACACATTTCTGAAATTCTTTCAGTTACAATTTCTTCTTACAGTTTCTTACGGGGAACAAACTGTCATCATGTATATGGCTCTTATGACTCATTAAATCAAATCCTAGTAAATGGAATTAGGAAAAGCCAGCTAGAACAAATTATGTATTTTTTCCTTCCTCCTGAGACGCTGTCCTGGTGGAAGTACTCCTGCCAGTTTGCAGCCCACCTATTAATACAAACACACTGCAGGTGCTCAGTATTAAACCTACAAGTTTTTGTAGTTACTTATACTTCTCATTCAATAAATTATGCTATTGCATATTTTTCTTTTATATGTAAGTATATATATTTTAAATATGTGTATTTATGTACATAAATTCTAGCTTGAAATAGCTAGAAACACACAGAAATAAGTCTGACTAATGGCTCCATATCTGAGTTTCAAAGACAGCCAAGTGGCACGGAATCTGTGGTGAAAAGAATTTTAAATTTATTAGTGGGTGAAAGCAAGATTTTATTGCACACACCCAGCAGCACTGTAGTAAATTGCAGACATTGATGATGCATCTTGTTTGAGTGGTTCTGCAGAACATGAGAAGAACTTGCTCATCCCGTGAGAGGACTGATATTTCCCCCCCTTCTTTAATGTCTGTCCACAATTTATTGATTGAAAGCTTATGAGCAATAACAGCAGATATTTGCGAGGGTCCTTAGCTGTTGAAAACTGGTAACGTTAACAGAAGTTAAAGGGTTGTCCCAATTTTACTGGAAGAATTAATTACTAAAAATCATCTCAGAAACCCCTCCAACCAGCCTGTTACATGCAGAACAACTCCACCTATTTTTTTCTTCTTGGAGTAAAAATGTCCCAAGACTGGGACATCCTTTCTGAAAGAAACTGTTAACTTTCTCCCCACTGCCCTCTTACACACAGCTGCCCAGCTGACAACCGCTCGGGCTTTTGACAGACAGAAGTCAAGAAAACGTGTTGTGGGTGTTCCCCTTACACACTGCAAACTGCTTGCTCTGACAATAGAATGCTGTAAGCACTCAAAGCATAAACTCATGTATGTTTATGCACGTCTGTAGAATACCTAGTGGACAAAGATAAGGTAGTCTGAGCAGTATATTTTTAACCTCAAAGTTTTCTGTCTAGTGTTGTTCTTATTTCTGGTATTACAGGGCAGTATGAAGACAAGTTGAAAATGATAGAGATTTGTTTGCTGCAAGTGTCATTCACAGTAGCTGAGGAACACTGAAAAACTAGGGAAGGAAATGGTCATACGCATGTTTTTACCAACACACATTTGTACGTGCATAGGTCCAGAAGTTACACAAGGAAACCAGAGGGCTGTGTCAAGAAGTTTTAGGGGACTCAAGTCAAAAAGGGGTTTGTCACAATACAAACAAGTTGCAGAGATTTTAGATCTGTACATGCAAAGAGAAAATAAAAAATTAGCCATAAATAGAAAACACACCTTGTGGGGGGAAAAACCTGATGATTTGTGGTCTGTTCTGGTTTAAAACTGCAGTATGATTTTGCTAGATGGGCTGAAGGTTTCTTGCTGAGAGCACTTACTAAATATTTGTTTGGTTTTATTGTCATCTTAATAAGAGGATTCACTTTAAGCTATTTAAATGCTTAGTGACGTTGTTTTAACTTTTAAATATTTATTCTGCTGCCTGTCTCCATTCACTACAAAGGAATACAAGAATTCCCTGCTGCTTTAGTTGAGCTTATCTACTTCTTTTCTGCATCAGTGAAGCTGAGATGTGTACAGATGTGCCCTTATTTCCTACTATTGGATGCCTTAGAAAAATAAATACATTATGGTTTCAGGGACTGACCAGGTGAAGTCCAGATAACTAAAGGAAATACCGTTATCAGTAGCAAGGGGAAAGTTTATACAAATTAAGTGAGGCATCCCCTGGAGATGACATATTCTTGGAGAAGACAGTTACGTGTTCCTGCTGGGTCAGTTATGTAGAAAGATTTTTTTCTCTTTTCTAGCAAACCAGATAATTGTTTGCGTATTGTTTGCGTATCTCATATGCTTTATCTCCACAGATGTTCTAATGCCACATTTGCAATATTCTTGGTCCTTCAGGCAGTACTGTTAGTTTTCATCTTCCCCCATCGTAATTTCAGCAGCTGATATTGTGATACTCAGATATCATAATGATACTCAGATATAATAATTGCCCATCTCAGCTCCACCAGAAGATTCACTCTGAAGCTTTCCGCTAGGTTTTTGCCTGGATTAAGCTGTTTGTTATTTTTCCTAGGCCTGAATGAATCATACTGTTAATCATAAAATAGTTCATTTTAAAGGTTTAATAGTTCATTTAGAGGTATCCATGCTTTTACAGATTTCCTTAAATGTTAGATGCCTAATATTTGGTTGCGTTCTCACTCCGTATCTTTTGCAAGGATAATTAATGTTTATAAAATCATAGGATCATAGAACGTCTGGGCTGGCAGGGACCTCCAAAGGTCATCTAGTCCACCCCCCCCTCCACAAGCAGGGGCATAAAGACCCACAGTACATTGATGTTATGAGTCTTTGGATACAAATATACCAAACATGCTATGACACAATTAAACCTTTGGCAACTAAGAATGTGATTGCATGGTCAGCTTCAGTCCTTACTTCTGACTTCTGCTAGGTTCTGCCTTATACCTTCAGACATGATTCCCTGCTTGCTTTCTAGAATCAACACCATGGCTTGGAGAGCTGTGCAGCCAGTCAGATGACAAAGCTAATAAAACCTGTATGTCTGTATTTTTGCAATCTAACAATTCATTTTGTTTTGATAGAGGTAGTTTTCACCTCAGTCAGCTCTCTGAGCAGCTCAGCATTGTTGCCACCAAACTACAACCCAGCCTCAAGGATAGGACACTAGACCAAACACAGGCATTAAGGAGACATCTCTCTGTCCTGATAGCACGTGCACACGTAGCATGACAGGCAGTCATAAATTCTGCACACTAACTGTGAAGCAGGGGCATCCAAGCAGTCAGTGGGGTTTGTTGCAGCTTAAGTACATAATATAAATACTCCTCTGCCTATGTCACTGCCTGTGGGCAGCTTGGGTAGTTACCCATCTCTGTTTATGGCCTTTGATATCCTCCCATCCCCATAGTTTCAAGGGCACTGAGGTCAGCTGAGGGCTGTGCTGTTGGGAGGCCCTACCTGTATCTGGGATCATTCTTTATCTATGCAACCGGGGCATATATAGAGAGCACCTTTCTGCAGCTGCTTGCTCTTACTCTCTGTGCAGTCACAGCAGAGCTGCAGGTACGTGACCAGAGCGACTTTGCCCACCAGCCAAGGCAGAACTGTGCCTTTCAGCTTAAGCAAACCCTCAAGCTATGCCTAGAGTTTCAGCAGTGCAAAACTGAACTGTGGGAAAATGGTAGGTTGTTTTCATGAAAACCTGTGGCAGAAATGAAAAATAAGTGAAACTACAAATGAAAAAAAACCAAAAACTTACAAAAAACTCTCAAGAGTTTTTTCCTGTTAAGTTTTCAAACAGTGAGAGGTGCTAGATAGAAAGTGTGAGAAAATATATCATTTAGAAAAAAAGACAACCTTTCATTGGAAGAAATGCAAGGTTTTGGTGAATGTTAATAAATATTTCATAATTGTGTCAGACCTGTGTGTTTGAGATGCTGAAAGTCGTCGGAATTGGTGAGTGTCAGAAGGAGTTGCAAGGCAGGGACTTTCCCTTCATGTCCTATGTCTTTGCAATACTAGTTATTTCTGAAGAGTTTGTCTTGATTTGTGTAGTAGCACTTCTCTGCTGTTTTACTTTGTTGTGACTTTTATATGCCTGGGCCCTCAAATTCTTAAGTACTTATGATATATACCATGTTGCTATTAGAGTGTTTATGTTGCTATTAGAGTTCATATATTGCTACACTGCTTTCTACTGAGACTCCTAATTACAACTGTTTCAAAACCTACTTGTAATAATTCATCTTTATTAGCAGAATAGGAAAGCTGGAACATTCATTTTCTCCCCTCATAATACTTTAACTAAAATTGTTTATAATGCTCTGTGTGTGTGAGAGATGCAAATAAATTTAAGGGAACACTGTACAAGAACAGTAGTTTCACTAGTAAGGCTATAATTATTACAGTTTTTTCCTCTGCTTTGATTTGTATGTGTGTGCCTGTGAGATTCTTATTGATAATGTCATGCCTTTATACTGGGCTTGAAAAATCTGTCTGAAATCTGTAAAATTGTTGGCCTGAGATGATTACAAAAAAGAGCATAGCTTGAGCAGAGGCAATTACTCACCAGCTTTCCAGATCAGACAAACCCAAATCTTGCTGCCAAAACTGTCTTTTTTTTTTTTTTAGGCAGGAAGAGGGGCAGCTTCATCTTTCAGTGACACTTGAGGCTAGCTGGTGATGGGCAGGGCTGACTACAGCGTAGGCACTGGAAAGACAGAGAGGTTTGTGTTTCTTCCAGCCTCAAACAGAGCTGTCTGGCTGCTGCAGGATGTCTTCTGCAGTGTTGTCAGGCATCTGTGGGCACTGAGGTTCTCTATGCTTCTGTTGCCTTAGGATTGCTTTACATATAAACACTTTAACAACATAACTGGATCAGTTCATTAGGTAATGAAAAAGGCCTCCTAACTTTCATGGACATAAATTTATTAAGAAAAGCTCAGTTACAATTAGTCTTGGAAAAATCTGGGTATTAATTTTGTTCCAGAAAATTATATTCCTATATAGCAGCATAGGAATTTTTATTGGTAAATGCATCTCCACCATTCCATTTTCTAGTGATGTCATGTTGTAAGATTTTCCATTCATAGAAGTTCAGGGGGAAACCCACCTAAAATGCTAAGGCTCTACCTTGTGTTGCTACAGTTCCCAAAAATATTGCAAAATAAGCTTCTTCTTGCATATTCCTACTAAAACTCAGGTCCCAGGGTAAGAAAATTGTACTGTATGATATCTCATACATTTCACTGGTTTTATAAGAACAAAGCAGACTTCCATCTTTCAAAAATTGTCCCCAAATTTTTTTGAAGCAATTGGCAAAACTTTAATCAGTGGACCTGGATTTTTTTCCATATAAAGCATTATAAAATGAAAGTAAAATTAAGGTAATACTTGTTAACATTACAACCAAGCAAATAGAGCAAATACTTTACTTAGTGAAAACTATCCTGTAAATTTCTATAGTAATACATAGTGATAACCCAGAACTGGGTCCTTGATAAATTATTATTTTTAGATGGGTAAAGGGAGTATGTTGCTCAATACTTATAAGTGATTGTTGATACAAATTTACTTAGTGTAATGCAAATGTCTGTGCTATCCTGTTTTTGGTTTTTTTTGTTTGCAATTTGCTTCCTTTAAAATATTTGTTGTGAAAATCAGGCACTTGGAAAATTTATGCCAATTCAACATAGTGGCATTTGGGCTTTTCTGCTTAGTTGATGTTAATCTGTCAAATCCCTGCCACCCAAATCAGAGCTGAATGTCATGTTTAGGTCTGGCAGAATGAGAAGTAAACTGGAAGGAGTTTTCTTTTTTTCTTACATTCATCATAAATGGGCTTTTAACCATATTTGTCTAATGGCTTTTATTAATGCCTGGTTAACCCACCAGATAACCAATTCAATGCATTTCTCTGTTTGAAAGGAAAAGTCTCATATTACATCAAATTAGAATTAGCAGAATAACAGATGAGTTGTAGGTGGTCAACTTTGATAGTGGTGATGGAACTTGCATTTCATATGTCTGCAACTTGCATATCTGTAGACAGTCACTGTAGTGAAACCCAAAGGGCTGTGTTGTAACAATGCTCACCAGCAAGAAGTATAGGCTTAATTGTTTAATCATTAATGCTTTCTGTCCTCTCATAACCCATCTGTGTTTTCTGCTTGACTGGCAAAGAAGTCCTAATCCTGCATTTGACATTGTCCCTTGATATGGAAATAATTGATGTCACACATTTAGCATAACACAATTTACACAGTGCCACGACCATGCAGTGCACTTCATAGACAAACAAAATTGACAGGTTCCTATCCAGTAAAATCTACAATCTCTATGTGCAACCATCAGCCACAAACTGAGCTGGAATATCTGGGAGGCTGCAGCAGTAAAGCAGTAAGGTGAAAGCGGGGGTGTATTGACTTACAGAGCCTTCAGGAGCTCAGATGTCAGCTACCCAGCTACATGCCATTTAAGGGGGGCTGGGTGCACTTCTCTGAGCAGTGAGCAGAGGTTGCACATCCTGAGAGCAATTCCTGTGCTCATGAACTATGTCTAGTTTGAGATTTGGGCTTGTTTGGTTTTACTGAGGATAAAAGGTCTCACTGATGTAACCACCAGGATATGCAGAAATAGGAGATTGAGGCTGGCTGTCTTCTGGCTGCAGTTTGAATGGTTTGGATGCAAGTTCACATTCATGTTTTGGAATGGAGTACACATTTATGTGCCAACAGGCTGCAGCTGTTGTTCCCACATACCTCATGGCAATATCAAAGTGGCTGATTTGGGACAGACAGGCCATGTACACTTACACACAGAAGGGCCTTAAATCACACTATGAGGCAGAAGAAAATTTATAAGCTAATGAGCAGTAACCATTCACATTGCCTGAGGAAGAATTCTGCACTTGTCTCTGCAGCACAGGTCGTGTTTAATGTAAATTGCTGGGCTCCAGGCAGGTTCTTGGGCATACAGAACAACTGGCAGCCATGTAATCTGCTAGAAAGGTGGCTTTGCAGCATTTGAAATGAAAAACACTGCCACCGTTCTGCAGGTACTGCTTGCACTATTGTCACTCAACATCAGCAGTGAGGAATTACGTAGCAGGAAATTACTGAGGCTGTACAACAATGAGGAAAGGGCTTGAAATTGCCTCTCATCACACAGCAAGGGACACAGGATAGTAGGCAGGGGAAAGGAAGAAGAGAGAGAATAACTGTTACCCTCAACTGGAATTTTTCACTTGCTTCTCTATCCTTCACCCCCTATCAATGGATCTCACTACTACACAATGTTTTGGGTTTTTTTACTATGTAGAAAATGGGTACTCGCAGAGTGTCTGTGGTTATGATATCCTGAAAGCACATAAAATATTTCTTAATGATGGGAGGACAGAGGAGGAGAGGAGTTGATTTATCAGCGTCTTATGAATGAATGTCACAGCTTGGCAATGCAATCTGTAAGTCTCACTGTGAACCCTCGGTAGTTTGTGCTGTGTACAGACAAGCAGAGCATCTCCTTTCCTGTGGGTGTAAAAGGCTCACGCTTTGGCAGATAAACTGCTGACTGTGACAGTGTACTCAGATAACTGCAAGACCAACGTCGCTCAGTTCTGTCCCATTTGCCGTCAGGCTTAGAAATGGCACTGATAGTCTGCCATCATGTAAACCTTTTCCCCAGAGGCTGGTTGCTACGAGCTTTTGGAAAAAGGTTTGGAGGACATGTTAAAAAGTCTCTTGTAAGAAGCCTCAGAATCCTGTTTAGGGTACAGATGTTACCACTGAGGAAAAAGGGACCTTCACCTTCTTCCTCACCGTAGCTTTGCCAATATGCTCTCAACAGTTTCTCCCAGCCAACACCAGAACACAACATTTAATAACAGCATTTTTAATTCTCGTTTTACAAATGTGATAGTGGAAATCCAGAGGAGTCAAGTAAATTGGCAGGATCCAGATACATGATAAAAACAAAAAGAGAACAGGTCCAAACCTCAAGCCACTGTCCCAGTGACAGCATTTCCATGCCTTCCATCTCCATAAAGCTTTCATTTCTAGTGATGCTTCTCAGTGTGTGTGCATAAGCTCATCTATGGAATTACATTGTATGGGTGTTGGGTTTGGTAAGTAATCCCACTGTCACCGCTGCTGATGCTTCTCCTTCCATGGTTTATGCATAGGTTTGTATGGATAATTGATGGCTCACAGGTGTCTGTTGGGCTGGGTCATGCAGTAGGAAATGGGTGGCAAAGATGCAGCTTGTGTGGAAAAGAGGAAGACAGGAGTGGTCTGTAGAAAGATGAAGCTCTGCTTGACAGGCCTGGTTTGAGTAGTGACGCTGCTGCCCTTCCAGACATTAGTGCAGGCAAACCCAATACTGATGTCTGTCCCCCTGAAAGCCGAATACAGTGGTGTACAGCTATGTACAGGGATCTTAAGCCTACCCAGACCTTCTGTTCCTAATTGGCATTATTTTTTAAAAGGTCACTTTCAAAAGGTAGGCAAAATAATGTAAATATCAAGAGTTAAGCATTGCAGGTCATGCCAGCGTGCTGAAGCAAGGGAAAGCACTGGAAAAGGATGAAATTACTCTAAGGACAGCCAGGCAGTCAGTGAGGGATTTTGAGGTATTTGAACTTTAAAACTGACACAGTGGATGTCTGGGATGATTTAATGCTTTTATCATTAATTTAAACCATAGAAATGAATTTTAAAAATACTTTGTGAGAACAAAAGATGAGAGAATTCATCTGTGCTCTACCACTTCTATCTATATCACTGTGAGTCCAGCTTCATCTTCCTGCCAGTATCTGCAAGGATTTGCTTTAGTGGATTGAAGGTTCGGCTGGGAATAGGAGCAGTGTGTGGGAAGAACATTTATTCAAACTCTGTTGGCTTTTGAAGGTAACGGTGAGAGAAGTACCTGGTGAGGCTGTCAGAAGTACTGCACCATGAAGCGTTTTGCCATGTTCAGGGAGTCAAGTCTCTGTTTTGGAGTGGGGAAGGAGAGATGTACAGGCCATCTGTGTGTGCAGGAAGAGGGGGAGTTGTATTTGCTCAGCCAAGCAAACTGAAATGGATTCTGCAAATGTGCCATAGGATAACAGTCCTTCTGCTCCTGCTACAGGCCAGAGAGGACCTAGCAGCACATGTGTGAGGGGAAAGATAAAGGGGGAAAAGAGAAGCCTTCAGCAGACCAGATAATTGCACAGCATCACAGTTTGATGTAAGCTGAACTTGCATCCTGAAGATGCAAAGGATTTGACTCCAGCATATGAAAAGAACCATATATTGAGATGTTTGCAAGGTGCAGCACATGCAGAGATGGCTGAGATGGCAACAGGTCCGAATTCAGGTAGTGTGGAAAGGCTGTCCTGACCTGTGGGACAGGTGCTTCTACCCAGGCAGTTCTTTCTGCTCCACCATAACTTGTTGCTGCGTGCAGCAGTTGTTCCTACAAGTTACGCTAGGAGACAATGCTTTCTGCGTAGATATATTAGTATATGTGTTAATATTACTGAGACCAACCACACATGATGTACTTTTAAATATATATTGTACATCTCTACCTCTTCATCTTGAAGAGAAGTTTCATCATCTTGTGGCTAGTCTGCTGAGATTATTTAAATAAAGCCAATATTATTGAAACAAAACTTATACATTTTAAAATAAATTATGATGTATAATAAGCCTTGTAGTAGTGAAGAGCTAAGCAGTTGAAGACTTTTTTTGTGCCCCTTTGCCAGCTACTTACCCTCTCTATGCTTTGATCAACGACATCTGGCAAGGCTTAAAAAAAAACTCCTGAAACTTTCTGAGGAAATAAGGATGTTTCATCCTAAGTGCTGGAAACTGCACAACTATTACTTCAGTGGAACCCCCAAACTCACAACATTTGCCTATTTAATATCTTACAGACCTTTACCTCCGGAGTTCCCCACCCTCCAGCATGTTTTGAGCGCAGAATTAACTTTCATGTCTGAGCTGAAGGGCCAAAGAAATCTATTTCCCATTTTAAAACTCCCCACCCCACCCCACCCACAGCCTTCCAACCTCAGCTATCTCATTAAGTTGCAGAAGTATAGGAAAGATGGCAAGTCTCCACTGCATGCGGGTGTCTTGTGTTAGCTCGGGTACTTTGGATACTGAATTGGGCAAATAATGCTTCTCTTAGTAAATCCACTCAATATTTAATTTGGGATGACTTTGTAAAAACCAGTGTTAGAGTTGAAGAAGAAACATCTGCCAAGAAGGAGAGGTCTAGGATTTATTTTTACTTTGGAATTTGAGGTCTTTAATTTTTGAGGACCTCATTACATGAAAATTACAAGGAAGCCCTTGCGTCAGATAGTTAATCGCTGACAATAGTGTTACCTCAGAATTTAAGATTCCAATAAAAAAAATGTAAGTGATGTCAGGGAAATATTTTTTTTTTAAAAGCTGATAGACCCCTATGATTGTTAGCTGTGTTGGTTTCTGTATGTTTGTATATGCATATGTCTTGGGACCCTAGCTGTCTCCAACCAGAGAAGCAGTGTTTTTTTATGAACATTGTAACTACAGTACCTAAACGGTGAAGTCCTGCTCTTGTTACAGGGGAGTTATTCAGTGGGAGCTCCAGGTTTACTTTGTGTAACAAGATAGAAGTGGTAACACAAGTATACTATTTATTCCAGAAAAGAAAAAAAGTACATTTCCTATACAACTTAATGTGTGATTATAACAAGATTCTACTTACACTTTAGTTTAAAATGTGTTGTCTTACTGACTTGAATTAATTCCTCAGCATAGGTATTCTGAAGATAAATACAAAAAAATCAGTCAGGAATTTCACTCAACTCTTAGGAATTTAAGTACATTGGCATACATGTGCCCTGGAAAACATGTTTTCCTTGGGTGTTCACAAGTACAGTTTGAAGCTCCCCTGTGCTAGGACACTGAAGGGTTTATCTCATTAGTAGTGTGCAGAAATGAGGACTAGACTGGGGACTGCACTCTACTGACAACTTTGGAAAATACAGGCTGATGATTTAGTTGGCTTGACAGAATTTTTTATAACATGTTTATTGTAAGGGGCTCCAGGTATTAAGGGCTTTCCAGCAGCAACACACAGCTGCATCCAGACTGTCTTATGCTACTGAAAACAGTCAAAAGCCTACAAGTGTGTCTGCTCCAGAACAACATACTGCATGCTTCTGATGTCTTCCTTTCTTTTCCCTTTGGACTTCTGAACCTTTACGATGTGCTATGTTTTGTGGGGTTTCGTTGTAGCCACAGGGTTTGGATTTCTTTTAACAGAAGTCGAGATGGTTGCTTGAGTTTTATCTGGATGGTGGCTCCATCCAGGAGCTTCAGTGAAAAGCCTGAACCAAAGCAGTGGTTGTCAGGAGGAAGAATGAGGCTGTCACCCCTCTGTCCAGCGAGGAAATCATCCTTGTCCTATCTCTTGCTGCCCTCAAAGTAAAAAAAAAAATAAATAAAATTGGCTATTTATGACTCACTCCCTCCGACTAAAGCTGGCTCCTATCCTGTTCATCCCTCAGGCATCCTTCGTTTTTCGAAGCAGGGAAATCCCGCCGCCCCGAGGCCCTCACGACGCGCCCGTTAGGCGCCACAACGCGCGACCGGCGCTGAGGGGTTAATCCGGGTGTGTCGGCAGAGGAGAACGGAG
>NW_008625083.1:0-24398 GCF_000691845.1 Merops nubicus
TATATATATATATAAGCTTTTTGAAGGAGAGAAGGGGAGAGTGAGAGACCAGATTACACAAAGCACTTGGAGCTTTGAATTATGAGCCCTGTGGAGGATCACCATCAGTCTGAGACTTAAGAGCTGGGGGTATTAGTCCTGTATCTCTGTTTCAGGGTCAAAGGGCAGCCTTATTTAAGGAAGTTTCAAATTGTATTCCAGACAATGTTACAGATATTTCTTCTGTTTCCTGACAAATGTTCAAAGATAATAACTCTTCTTGTAAATTCTGACGCTTGTCATGACAACTGTGGCTTTTGTCCCAGATTTTGGAGTGGCAGAATACAGTTTATTAGCTCATTTTATGATTCTTGGCAACTGCCTCACAGCTCTGGAAGAGAGACAGCCCCACACATGTATGGTACCCAGTTCTTGCCTTTGCCTTCAGGTCATTTTATCCTGTCTTTGGGACATAGAGGAAGTGCTTTCAGAGCAGACCTTTCCTATTTCCAAGACCAACCTGATCTTCCTTGCAGATACTGTAAAATATACTGAAATACTGTTCAGTGTTTGCAGAGACATGCTGTTCTGGCCTCCCCAGACTGACTGACTGACAGCTTTTCTGTTGAAGAGCTGGTCCTTCAAGAATACCAACTGCATTAAAGTTCAGGGCACTCTGGAGCACATGATTGCAGTTTTTGATGGATTAAGTGTTGCATCAGTGGATGTAGCTGTGCAAGGTCCTCTCTTTTCTCTCCAGAGGTTTTAATTCTGGGAGTGTAATAATCCACAGTCAATGTACTGGATTGTGGCATGTCTCACGGGCTTGCCAAACACTTTTGCAGATTGTCTTGGGAACTCTTCTGAATCAATATTAGGAAAGGGGTATTCTGGTGGTTATCATCTTTACCAGGAGACTGAGAGATTTCTGTCTCACTTCCCTTGCCCCCTGCCCCCGTATCAGAGGGAGTAAGCTCTCTTTGTATCCGTCCTCAGGCCCTTATTGATGTTGTGCCCAACTCTTTTTTTTTCCGGGTCACAAAGTTCAGCTGCCTCTGCTTTTCTGCAAGCCTTCTTCTGTGGAACCAGGGGCTCGGACATGCTTGTCACACAGGCCATGTGTGAAAGCAGTCCTTCGACTCACCCAGGATCAAGCCTTTCAGATGCCCTTCGTGTAAATGTATGAATAAATAAGAAACCAAAAAGTTCATCGGTCTCCTGTCAGTGGCTATTCAATGAGATAGCAGCTTTGTCCACGACTGTATAGATGCAGCTAAGCTGGAGTTAAGTCTGGTGCTGAGAGCCTGCTTCACAGGAGGTCAAGGTTTATCAGTGACTTTATTAGAAGATGACAGTGTGGCCCCGCTCGGCCCTGGCCCTGCTGCCCGGGCAGGGGCTCAGCCTGGCAGGGAGTGACCCCCGGCCGGGCCGGGTGCTGCCTGCCCACAGCTCCCACCCGACTGCAGGGGAAAGAGCCCTGGCACAGCACAGCCAGGGCAGACAGACATTCCTGACAGGTAGGAGACAGCCCTTCCTCATAGTCCTAGCCATTTGTAATTGAGACTAGTTCCAGCAACCCGGTAAGTACTCTGCTAACGTACTGAGGGGTGTTGCTCCACTTAAGTAAGTTAACTTAATGTTTCTCCAGGAGGTTTTGAGATTTACATCTCAATCTGGTATTTTTGAAAGTCACTCTGTAAGTTACCTGTAGAGAAAAGGTGCATGCAGACAAAAAGGTGAGGGACAATCATCAGTGGAAATCAGTTAAAGTTAGTTGAGTGTACATTCAAGGCTCATCATCTGAGGCCAATAGTCCTGCTGGCCCCCTAATGAGAGGGCATCAAGGTAGAAAAGTTGCTTTTGCTGTATTTGTAGAGCAAGAGGAAGAGCCTGAAAGACTCTCGGGGTCTGTGTTGGGACCAGTGTTGTTTAATATCTTCAACAACGATATTGATAGTGGCATTGAGTCCACCCTCAGCAAGTTTGCCTGTGATACCAAACTGGGTGGTGCAGCTGACATGCCAGAGAGATGGGAGGCCATCCAGAGGGATCTGTACAGGCTGGAGAGGTGGGCTTAGGTGAACCTCATGAGGTTCAACAAGACGAAGTACAGGGCCCTGCATCTGGGGAGGGGTAACCAGCACTATCAGTATAGGCTTGGAGGGGGTTTACTGGAAAGCAGCCCTGTGGAAAGGGACTTTTGAGTGCTGGTGAATGAAAAACTGGACAGGAGCCACCAGTGCGCAGCGGCAGCCCAGAAGGCCGGTCACATCCTGGGCTGCATCAAAAGAACTGTGGCCAGCAGATCTAGAGAGTTGATTCTGCCACTCTGCTCTGCCCTTGTGAGACCTCACCTGGAGTCCTGTGTCCAGCTCTGGAACCCCCAGCACAAGAGGGATGCAGACATATTGGAGCGAGTCCAGAGGAGGGCCACCAAAATGATGAGGGAAATAGAGCATTTCTCATATGAAGACAGGTTAAGGGAGTTGGGGCTCTTCAGGCTGGAGAAGAGAACTTTATACTGACCCTCCAGTACCTGAAGAGGCCTACATGAAGGCAGGGGAAGGTCTATTCAAAAGGGCTTATAATATAGGACAAGGAGTAATGGTTTTAAACTGGAAAGGATAGATTTAGACTCAATATTAGAAAAAAAATTCTTTAATAGAAGAGTAATGGATCATTGGAATGGGCTGCCCAGAGATGTAGTGGAGGCCCCAACCCTGGAGTCTTTCAAGGTCAGGTTTGATAGGGCCCTGCATGACCTGACCTAGGTAGAGATGTCCTTTCTTTTGTAGGGAGGTTGGACCAGATGAGCTCTAGAGGTCCCTTCCAGCCTAAAACATTCTATGATTCTAAATATACCTTCACTATACCTTCACACTTACAGATACTGTAAAGGCAAGCTTCCTCCACAAGTGTCTACAGTATCTGGATCCACTGTGTAGCCAGGTACATAAAGCTACATGCTGTGGTGAGTACCTTCCTTTATTATTGCTCTGGTTTAATTGGCTGTGTAAAGGCTTGCAGAGAGTTGCTGCGAGCTTTTCACTTAACATACTCGGTGTGATTTTTCAGAACTGAGACAACCTTTGCTTTAGTCTATAGATCAGATCTGTGTATCCTACTGGAATGTTGTTACAGTGCTTATAACTTCTACTTGTACAGGAAATGGCATGAGTACAGCTCTAGCAAATAATCCGTGGAAATAAAATGCCTGAAACATAATCCTGTTTTGAGGATTTGTGCTGTCTTGTGGTGCTCTGTATAAAGTTGTTATGACAGAATATCAAAAAGGCAAACTTGGAATAAAGAATCAGTTTTTAGGATGTAAAGAATGCCACAAAAATTGGATGGACTTGTCTACAGTGATGCTATGCAGCATGAAATAGGTACAATGTTATTTCCGAGACATTTCTTAAAAATCTGTGTTTTCAGAGGCACTTTGCCATAAGGCCTTTCTTAAGGTCTCTTTCATACAGGAATTGCTGTGGATGTTTCGGACTCCATTTTTTAACATGCTTGCTCTTTGAAGATGGTTTGGTGGTGAGACCTTGTTGTGTCCTAACCACTTTTCCATTGTAATACTGCAGGCTATTATGGTCAAGGTGCTTAACTGCTTTTCCTGCCCTCTCTTGGACTTTGTCACCCTAATAGCTATCTTTCTGTACACCATGTGGGGAAAAAAAAAGATGCAATTTGAATTAAATTTCCCTTATAACCCTTAACTAGATTGAGCCCTCTGGTTTATGGCAGGCAGTAAGAAGTTGTGCTGAATTGGAGATGTCTATTTGCCATTTGTACTTGTGAATCAGCAGTGAAGTAACCCAACAGTTACTGCGAGTTATGTGGAACACTCTTTATACAGACCTGCCTAAACAGTGCATGTATTTGTGAGAGTAATTTATAACTAATGTGATGTGACCCAAGAGAAGCAATCTAGATGGACACTTGTTAGGTGTTGCTTTCATTTCCTGTTCTACAGCCCCTCTTGCCTCAGCTGCAGGCTCTGGAAGGGTGGTGGTTGAGGCCAGGCATGGTAGTGCTCCCTCAGCAGCGCTGCTGTTCCCATCTGGTTGAGAGCGATGCCAAAGCAAAGGAGGCCACAGTGCCCTTGGAACAACAGGCTCTTGGGGATGGGTTTGAGACACACATGTTCTCATCAGAGAGCAAATGCTGATAAGGTCCCTCCTCTGCCCACCAGCAGTTTGGGAGCCATAGTAGATGGGGCAGGGCTTATGGATGCAAGGGGACATGGCAATCCCAGGGTTGGTTTTTCTTCCCCGGTTCCTTATGGAACATCTAGTAGTATGGGATGACCAGCTCTCTTTCAGTTGGCTAATTCTTCTTCAGTGTTTTCAGTGAATGGAAAAGTATTTTTGGTTGCAGCATGAGGGTGTGGGGTTTTTGGGTAAAGCAGCTATTACTATCCTCTTACTTTTCTAGTCACTTGTACTTATGCAATAGAGTAGCTCTGGTTACAGGCTCATCATTATGAAGTAACTCTTTAAATAGTGTGACTAAAATATTCTCTCAACTGCTTTATTTGGTCTTCTAAAGAAAACCGAATAACCTTTTTACAATTGATTTGTTTGCTAAAAATAGATTTCTTGTGTTGGCTTTCTGTACTGTGGTTACTGTATGGTACATGGGAGAAGTGGAAGTTGAATGCTTCCATTACCTCAAATTCCAGGTCATTTCACAGGTGGCAGCTAAGAAATGTTAATACATGCAAAGAATGCATTTATTAATGGGATTAATGCAGATATGGGGACAAAGCTGTCTATGTTCCACAACCATAAGGCATGTAAATCTCTTCCTTTAGTTGATGGATTCTTAAGTGAGCAGATTGAGTGAATAATTGGGTTGCTCTCTTAATCCTTAGTTTGAAAGATGAATAAGAAATGCTTTGATATTTATATTTGCGTAAGATATAATATCTTCTAATTAATTCATTTAATACTTTTGTACTGACATAATTGTTTAGTATGCTTGTTCTCTGTTTTGGAAAGAAATTAGAGAAGCAGAGGCTTACACTTGCTGAATCTCACACAACTTTCAACCTAATAAGAAGGCAAGGAGGTAAATGATACTTCTGTGAAATGGTATTATTTCCATTTTTGCTAGCTGTCACTTGTCTTGTTTGAAAGCCCACAGCTATTGCCTGACATTGTTGCTGGGAAGGAAGATGCAGATATGTCAAGCTTGCCTTTCTAACTGCCCTTTTACACTTGTATTTGTGCAGTCCTCTTACATTTTTTATGTTATAAAATCCTTAAAATAGGATGCCTGTTGAGTTTTCCTCTGGTAAGCAGGCACAGAGTGGGGACTGCAGGTTGAACAGTGAATTGCAGGTTTGATGGTGCTTTCCATGTTTTTCTTTAGTTTTGTTGAAACCAGGCATTGTAAGATATGATGTCAACAAAATTTTGTCATGTTCTGTTTTAGTTTCTTGAGATTTGGTTTTTTGTTGGTTTTTTTTTTTTTTTTTTTTTTTTTTTTTTTGGGGGGGGGGGGGTTTTTTTTTTTTTTTTTTTTTGTTGGTGGTTTTTGTTTGGGTTTTTTTTTTTTGGGTGGGGTGGGGCTGTTTGTTCAGTTGTTTTAAAAGAGGCCGTGTCAGTATCTGATTCTCCATAATAAAGGAGAATCTTGTGAAATTTATACTGTAAAGATATCCAATAATCACATAGGCAGGGTGAGACTTGTTACTATATTCTCAAAACATAAAGGTGGGTACTCCTGCTGGCTAGTGGATTATTCTGAGTTTTATGTTTACATGTGCAGGGTCTAGCAAGCAAGAATATAATTTTCCCCAGATATTCTATGCACAGATCTACAATAATGACATTGGAAAATTCTTCTTAAAGCTTTATACAAGAAGTTTTCATACAGTTTGTTTGTGCTGGGAGCTTTACGAGCTTCAAACAGGCTGTGGCTTTTGTCATGTTTCATGTTGGTCTTAAGGCAAGCTAGTGTTTACATTAATGGAGTCCCCATGTCATCAGCCTTGTTGCTGCTCTCTTGCTCTGCTGCACCTGACAGGTTTAGCTTTATTTTTTGTCCATTTTTTGGCAGTTTGAATATTTGTTTCTAATTTTTTTTTTTTAGAAATTTAACTGCTGAGCTATTTAGCATTAATTTTCACAATGCTCATTAATTCTATATTTAAATTGAAAAAAATACAGTTTTCTGAAAAATGAATACAGGCTCTCTTATTCATCTCAAGTGTTTCTTGGAGTTCATCATTTTCACAACATAAGAGATGATGCTCTTGTGTGAGAGCTGTAAGGCTGGGTTAGTCCTTTTTGTAGTTTTCCAGCTTCTACATTTGAGCCTCAAAACAGCTCTTAAGTCCTTTGTAGTTGCTGCAAAACAGTACATTTTGTAGACCTGGAGCCAGAGAAGTGGGGACAAAATGGAACACCTTATGGGAATGGGGACTTTGTGCACATATTAGTCTTTTCTCCTATTATTGCTTGGATAGTCTGATACCAGTCACTGTCAGGTCTTTCCTCAGTGTATTGCAGTTTTATTAGATTCTTCCTCAGAATCTGTCCCGCACCAAAATTAATTTGCTTCTGTTTTTGGTTTTAGTTTAGATATGGATGGGAATGATCAATAATGCTGATTACACTTATACCGTTGCATTACTGTGATTTGTTCATACCTCGTAAGGGCAGGCTTTTATTTTGATTGCTTTACTACAGTGGATTTATAAGTTCATAATACCATAAGCTATTCCAGTTTCTTCTATATCCTCTGGGACACTGAATGTTGAAGTGTGTTTGTGGTTTTGTTGTGTGTTTGTTGTTTTTGTGGGGTTTTTTTTGTTATTTCCCCCCCCTGAGTTTCTGCCATCTTAGTTCTCAGCTTTGTAAATGTGAGGAATCAGCCTGGCTTTGTTCTGCCTATTAAGCTGTGGTATGTAAGCATACATTAATGTCTTCTTGGTAATTAATCTCCCATTGCTCTCTGAGAGATCTAAGTATTTTCCTCTGTGGGACTACAGGTGATATATTTTTTTTTCTCCTTCAGTCAGCCAGGTACAAAGATATGCTGTAGAGTTTTATTCCTCCTTTTTATTATTCATAATTTTTGGTGTCCATTAGCATAATTTTTCTTGGCTATTTATGTCCTCTGATAAGAAAACAAGACATAACATGCTGGGCAGCCGTGATGCTGGAGCACAGGGATCGGTTTGCAGCTTTTGATGCCTTTGGTGCCTCCTGCACCCCTTGACTGAACTTTGTCACCGTAGGGCTGTGGCAGCTGATGGGTTAACATGGGTGTGGTGATGCCAGGGAAACAAATAAACCCTCATTTAATTGAAATACTTTTTAAATTACCTGGTTAAAGTACCTGAAGTTAGTAAAGCAGTAAAGCTAATAAAGCTACATAAACCAATAACAAATGTAACACTTCTTATGACCTATTGTGGTTGCCTACTCCCTGCTGCCCACACCATGGCTACTCAGAGGGGTCTTGCCCCTGCTTATCTCTAAGTTCTGCTGGGTGTTTGAAGGAGGCTAGATCAGTTATCAGGATGGGGTTGTGGTGGCCATGGTCCAGGTCAGGGACCAGCACAGAGTTTTGGCCCAGTCCAACTATGAGGAATAGGCTCCAGTGCTTCTGCATGGTAGTCACTCCTACAGGATGATGTTCCTCCAGGTCTTTGAAGGCTCTTCCCCCTCTCCCTTGCCAAATTCACTGTACCATGCCAGATGATGTCACCAGTCTCTTGGCCTGAGCATTACATGAGTCTCCAAATCTAATACTACTTTGAATTATTTAATCTCTTATCCAATTCTCTATTCTTGCTGGTTACTCCCTCATTTTACTTTTGGGCACTGGTCATTTGGGTTATTTTTTCCTATTACTTCTGGGATGCTGGCATTAGTAATCTCCAGGCAAACATTTACTCCCCTTAAATTATCATTCTCAATGTCTATCTTAGTTCACCTTTCCTTACAGCCAGGAGCTATAAAGACTGCTATATATAATTTGTCTCTGGCAAGGTCGTAGTGTCAAAGGAGGTCTGTGTGGACACATCCACAGTTATTCAAGTGTTTGGGGATTTTTTTGCAAAGGCTTTGTGGGGTAATGTAGATACATTTCCAGCAGATTGAGTGAAGGAGGAGGAAGGGGCAAGTATCAAAAGTGGTGTTAAAAGGTTTTTAAGGTTTATTGCTGTGTAGTAGTGAAAGCTTTCCAGCTTTTCAGGTCTGTCCAGACAGGACCAGGCTATCACA
Organism: Merops nubicus; assembly: GCF_000691845.1. Lineage (NCBI taxonomy): Eukaryota > Metazoa > Chordata > Aves > Coraciiformes > Meropidae > Merops > Merops nubicus. The sequence goes on from NW_008625083.1 coordinate 8,226, forward strand.
GGTCCCTCTGATTAGATTTACAGACTCATTAAGTAGGCTGTGCAGACCCACGCCTGTTAGAACTAGTATAATTTAATTTCATTACTAAAGTGGCTATATACTTTCCAATGTCACGGGCAATGGTGTTGCAGCATCTTTGAACTACAATAGATGTTTTTGTTGTTTTATTTTCATTGGTAGTATTTTTTCCACTTTTTGCTCTTGAGGAGATTAGCCACTCTTAGCATTTTCCGGCATGTCTCAGGCTCTAGGCTTACCCTTTGGGTTTAATTAGGAATGCATGTCATGTTTGCAATTACATTAAACAGAAGCAACAAAATGTTACATGAGTTAAGCTGGACAATAGCCAGCTCCCTTTCAGAGAATAGCAAAGTCAAGGAGATACGAGCTGAAAATTAAGCTAGATATTTTCTTACCAAAATAGGGGGGCTATACTTCTGTATTTTAGACTTTTTTAAAAATGGTACTGCTAGTTTACAAGAATTAAGATTTAAAAATAATTTGTGCCAAGCAGTGTTTAAGTATAACTTTTAAATAAAATAATGTGACATAGTTCAGTACAGAAGACAGGATATATTTGTTCACATTTTAACCTTCTGTTTAAATACTATAAATTAGGGGAAGACTAATTTATTAGAAAACTCATGTTTTCAATGAATTTCTGTATTATCACTTGATTTTGAACTATCTGTCCTTTTAAATGAGCATGATCTTCTTGAATTAGGAAAAAAGAACATTACTGATCTGGTGTCACTGATACTTAGTATAGTTGAAGGTGTGCACCATGCATGTTCTTCTCCCAAAGGGACTGTCCTAGGAGGACAAATGTATGCTTTGTAGAAAGAAAAGGGAAAAAAAAAAAAAAAACAACCAAAAAAACCCACCAAACTCAAACTTGCAGGATTGATTCTATCTATTTGGAGGTTTTTTAAGTTTAGTCTTTCGTGACTCCAGGAAGCCCTGGAGGTTAAGCAGGATGTACTTGGGTGTGGGCAAAGCTGAAAGTCCATTTCTGTGATGCTACATTGCATCTGTAGTCAGGGAAGCCACAGAAACAAGGTGTTCTGCATCTTGTAGAATATTAATTATCTTGGTTGAAAACCAAGGGTTTTAAATTACTGTTATCATAAGAAGTTGGTAAGGAAGGCAAATACATACAGACTGCAACTTGGTGCACCTAGAAAAGTTGCAGAGAAGTGTCATACTGAGAAATTTTTTTCTGTTCCTTTTCCAGTAATGGTAGATGTCTAGATAACAAACAAAAGATGGGATGTTACTGGTACAATCACTTCAGCTGAATTAGAGTCACTGTATGAAAGACAGAGAATAACAAGCCAGGTAGCAGTGTTCTTAAAAGACTTCATTACCTTTCTTAGAGTTACTGAGAGTGTAACCATGGATGTTTGGAGGTGTGTGGATCGATATGCTGCCAGAGGGATCTGTTCCCAACCATCAGATGCTGCTACAGAATAGTTACTTTTAAGTACCTCTGTAATTCACAGTTAATAAAATAGTGGTGTTATGGGGTAACTTCCACTAAATGTCTCTCAAATGGAAGATCTGTGTATTACTATGATCCAGCTATTGTTGCTAGAAAATGGAGAGTAATTTGCTAAAGCAAAAAAAGTATTACATCGAATATATGGTAAGTCAATCCTGGGTTTCATTTTGATAGATAAAGATGAAATAACCACTGGACTAGAAGCTGATGGTTGCCTAGGGTCTACTAATCCTGACCTGATTATATTTAGTATAGGCAATCAGGACAAGTCCAATGACAAGCTGCTATCAAAAGAATAACCCAGGACTGAGGAAGACTGTATTTGAAATTGTGTGAGGGCAAGACTTAGACAGAAAATTAGGATTTTCTTTAGAACGAGTAAGGGAAGGGCACCAAGGAAAATATCTATAGCTAGGAAATGGAATGGAACAGTGAGGATTTCATCCTTCATTCCATCCCACTCATTCATTCAAGATCAAGAGAAGTTAGTACAATGTTACAGGCTCATGACTAGAAAGAGGTGGAAAACTCTTAATGTTGATTTAGGGGAAAAAAGGGAAGAATGATAATTCATGTTCTTTCTGCATTTTGAAGTGTCACAGGATGTACCACTGAGATTGCAGAAATCCCTCAGCTTTTCAGATCTTTTAGTAACGAGGGGCAGTGGTGGTAAGTGACACGGAAGGAGAACTGCTGTTGGTTCCTGCACCAGTACTAGAACAAGAGATGGAGCAAACCTAGAGAAGACTGTTGCTGCTGGTTATTGGACTGGTAAAAAGTCATTTAATCATTCAGAGGGCTGTATCTTACCTGTGTTTTCTGTGTTTTACCTGTCCTTAAAAGCTTCACTCCTTTTGGGGGAAAAAATTACTAAGGTAACACTGTTTGTTGAAGGCTTTTATGGGACTCACAGCCCCTCATCTTGCAGGTCTATAGCTATGCTATGGATTAAAAAAGAAAGGTATTAGCATAAAAAGACATCACTCCTAGTATTTTGTTAATAAACACAGCTTGACCAGCTATGAACAAATGCAGACTGTTGAGGTTTTACTCCATCAAACTAAATCCTGAAAGGACTAAAGCTGCCAGGAAAGCACCTCAGAATAACTGCATCATATCTTCCAAACATAATGCATTTTAGAATCATGAATGCGTTATAACCCCAGCAACTGGGTTCTGTGGTTAGGCTGGAGTCAGAGGTAGAGCTTGTCCTGTTCTCATACAGATACTTTATGTCCCATTCTGCAATGTGTGGAATCTTTGTTTTGGCTGAGTAATGCAAACCATACTTAAAATCACAGTAGCTCAAGGTAGTGGCCCCTTTGGATGAAATAAAGTGCTAAAGGATTTGCCTTTAGCATGTTAATGACAGCTCTGATGAGAGTAATAAAATAAAGGATGCCCAGTATGGTGGGGTGATTACAAATAAAATTACAATGTGTGTTTCTTACAAAAATAGAGGACAACTTCCCTGCAATTTTGCAAACAATGTAATTGGCAATTACAAGGAAGCGTTGGGAGAGTTACTTACCACTAATCCATCTTGATTGGCTTGTGGAATTCCTGATCTCAAAAGCTAATATAAACTGCTGTTTTATGAATGATTTCTTTGAACTGTGAGAAGAAATTCAGGAAATTCCTTATTCAGTGCTTACAGGTCATATATTTGCTCCCAGTGGGAACAGGTAAGAGTGACACAAGGTTGGAGGGGGGATGCAGAAGAATTGCAGTTTTGCCTTGGTTCAATAACCTTTCATGATGGTTGTGAACACTTCTGATTTTTCTGCAGGAAGGCTGCAGTTGTATGCCATGTTAAAGGTCTTTTCCAACCTAAATGATTCTATGATTCTATCCTATGTAAAATTTCAATTTTGGTTTCTGAGGAGGTTTCTTTTTCATGTTAGAGCAGTAAGCTAAATTCAGTTGAGTACTCTTGGTTAGTAACCACGAAGGCTTTGTGAACTATCTGTCTTGGTTATGGAGATTCATTGAGGTGAGTTGTCCTGTTGGACATGACCAGCTGAGAGCTTTTTGTATTTCACTGCAGTTGAGTATGAGAATACTAATGAACACTTACCTAATCCCCACCACTTGCTACCATTTGGTTATTACAACATCTGTTTGCTAGCCTCTCTCTGTTACAGTTACGTTTCATAGGCTGTAGGGAGAAATACTTATTTACATGAGGTATATTTTACTGACTTGCCAACAAGAAACACACTTGGAGAAAGCCAAGAAAACTGTAGGGGTGAGTATTCCTCCTCACAGTCTGGTGGGTGCTTTGGTTCTAGGTCAGTCTCGACCCTCAGGCAGGGGGTGGGACAGATGCTCTAGTGCCACTGCAGATGGCAGGCAGCATCTTTATTAATTCATGTGCATTTAACCACCCACCTGTTGTGCATACATCTAAATCTCAGGTAAGGAGAATGTCAGGAAAAGACGATCTGATTCTGCTCTCTTACTGTTATTCCAAAGCTCAGGGCCACTAATCTTACTGATCTTATATTTCTTTCCTACAGTCTGTCCTTTGATGGTATCACATGTCTGTTGACCTTCTGCCAAGTTTTACGTCTGAAACTTTTGGCCATCTACCCCTGCCAGTTGTTACGGTTGAGCCTGAGTTACTGACCAGTTCATTATGAAAGAAAAAAAAACGCAGCTTGATCTCTACCAGTCTGGACTACAAGGAAAATTCCTATCTTATTCTGCTAATATGTGCAACAGGACACTGCATTTGTCTGTTGCAGGCTGTTAAGGAGAGTAGAGATAGCTGTGGGGAATTCCTGTTCTGGTATTGGTCTGGCTGAGATGGCCTCGGTTCATGTAAGTCCGCACTTAAAATTATTCTGCTGTCCAAGCCACCCCATCCAATCCCTACTGGCATCTGTAGGAGGAGGGGAAAGGCAGTTGAGACTAATTTTTGTCGTGGTGGTAGTTACTTCTGGGAGAAGGAGGCCAGTTATGCAGCACTTAGAGATACCATTTGTTCTTCTCGCTTCTTACACTTGTTTACCTTCCTTATCTTCTTTCAAATAGCAACTGTGTACATTTCAGTTTTAGTGTCCTATTAAAAACAACTTAATATTTGTATTTTTGTTTACTCTTTCACCTTGCTATGATGCTGTTTCTGTTGGAGGACCTCAAGAGCTACCTGTTTGTCAAATGGTGAGCTTGGTCATGTTACTGTCATCTGCCAGTTAAGTGATACACAGTCCCTTTCTATATTATAAGTTACTAACATCACAGATCATGATGAGAGGTCAAGAAAATTGTTGTGGTTTCTCCAGTGACAGTGAAGCTCAGTTATTGACCATACCTGCCAAAGGCTGAAACAGTTTGTTAGAAAACCTGGATATATTGGGAAAACACCCTCGATTTCTTCCTTCTCCTATGCAAGAGAAATGGAGGACAAAGTCTGTTTCCCATGTAGTTCATTTAATAGTGTCTTAACACTTGCTGCCCTTCTGTAAGTCTGTGTGATGTCATTACTGCTCTGGTTATGGTGTTCATAGTAGCTTACACTTGTTCTGTAAGGTTTGCGAGTGTAATTGCAATGAATTTGAAATTTTGCTGTAGGTTGAGGTCAGCAGCAGATGATAAAGTCACAGAAGATCTCCCTGGGATGGTGATCTATTCCTGTCCCAGCTCAGAGGGGGGCAGTTTCTCCCCAAAGCAGAACCTGTTGTATTTTGTGACAGATTAAAAGCAGGCTAGGTAGTCACCTAAAAGAGATTTCACACCTAGAGTGGTGCTGCCTTTCCTAAGATGTTTCATCATTCTTTAGACTCTTCTTTTTATTTTGAAGATGCTAGTATAAGAGTATTTACTATTCTGAAAATCCAAAATGACAGTGCGATTCAGGGAGCCAAGTATTATGTTTGGTGTGTTGCAATATATAGAATACATTTCTGAATTTTGACTCTGAAGGATCATCCGTCAGGTATTTGGTGTCAGTAGGTTTTTTTACCTCTGCACTGGGTTGTCCACCTCTGGACATCGTATAAAAAGATTGTTAAAGTCATTGCTATTCCAGCTTTCCAGATCTTTCATTTTCTTCAAGAGATGAATACTTCCTGTTCACAGTTTTTTTAAAAAAAAACTTGACTAAAGAATGTTTCAATAGGTGAAAACTGAAAGTTGAGATGGGAGTGTAAAAAAATGTTCTAAAACAGTGGCTGAGTTAGGGAACTTCTCACCTGTAGATGCTTTTACAACACTTATGTATGCCTAGAACATCTCTGAAAAAGTATTTTAATGCTCAGAGTGACTATCAAATCAATAAAACTTCTATTTAAAGTCATGTCAGTTTTGTATTACAAAACTCTATTGTTTTTTGTGCTAACCCACTAGAGAAACAATTCCAGATTTTTTCAAGAAACTGTATAGAACAAATTCGCAGCACACAGTCATAAATTTTTCCCTAGTCTTGGTTGTGAGGTGTGAGATTGACTTTGAGCTTGTTTTATTACCCTAAACAAATAATTGGATATATTCAGAAACATTGAAAAATTATAAATGGCTTCTGCCTATCTGTTAACTGAAGTTAAAATAACATTAGTGTTAGATCATCCCTGAAATTAATAGGCCCAAAAGACCACAGCTGATGGGAATTGGGGTTGAATCTGTCAGGTGTAAACTTATCCATGAACTACTCGCTATCTGTTCATCCTTTCTGTCTTACAGTTCAGCACTCTCACGTTTACAGCAAGTTACATCATTGTTCCTTTCCCAGCAAGGAGTTTAGTTTGGGAAGTTGTCCTCCCAGATAAACCCCTGGTAGTCTTCCACACTTCTTTCTATACTTTGTCAAGTTTTATAAATGTGGTTAAGAATGTTTTGTCATTTTATAGGTGAAGCAGGCAATTATTTTTCTTTCACGATTTCCCTAATCTCTGTTGCAGGGCTTTAGGGAATTTGCTACACTATTTCTATGGAAATTCAGTGGAATTTAGAAAAATTAGAGAAAGACAGCTTTTTGTGTCTCTTAAGTGTTTTTCCACTTACATAGGTGGACATAAGATAGGGAACCAAGTGTTATCTCCAGACTAAATGAGTCTTAAAACCCTGATGATCAGATGCAGTGGGGTGCTAAGAGCTACCTACTGCAAATTTAAGGAGTGTAGGAGAAGAATGAAGGCTTTGTACTTCCAGCTAATCTGCATGTGCACAGGTGAGAGACAACTTAATGTGCTTTCAGTAGTTAAACTCTTTTCACTTTGAACACTTCTCCTTGTTACCCATGGAACACTAGTTGCAGACATTTAAGGAAAGCACTTAACAACCCCCTAGAAGGTGGATCGATGAATTTGTGCTTAAAGTTTTGAGACATAAAGCAGGGTGAGTTCCACGTAGCTAAGAGCATGAGAAGCTGAATGAGATGCCATTTTACCCCATATGGAATAGTTCAGGAGGTGTGTAATTTGAAAATGTCAACTATTAAGTAACAGTTTCAAACACCTTAGAAAATACTCATAAATGGCTTCTAGTGATTATACTTTAAGATGAGATTACTAGTGTGCACCTAAATGAGATGCTTATTTCAGTCTCTGAGCAGCTTAATTTCAAGACACCAAAGGTCAGGGAGGCTCTAGTAATAATCTAATAACAATTGACTGCACGTTTCTGGGAGATTTAGCTGCATTAGAGCCTGGTTGCTGAGAGCAGGATGAATTAGTTATTACTTAACTGGCATAACTTGAAGCAGCATCAGCCATCGAATGTGACTAATACAATGTCATGGGGTAGCCAAAGGCAACTAGTGCTTGCTCTGCAAACTCAGAGCACAGTCACTGTGGCTCTGAGCAGATTTTTTTTGTGTCCCACCTAATAAGGATGTGATTAAGTTGGTACTGGGGAACCTGATGTCATGGTTTTAGCTGATAGGCATCAGGCCATGGTTCTGGAGGGGAATTAGATGTTGAATGCATTCACTCAAGTGAAAAAATCATGTATTTTTTTGTACAGATGATGATTTTCATATTAACCTGAATCACTGCAAAGCCTGCTTCCTTCTGAATTGACCATTAGATTGTATGAGTATAAATATGCTTTGAGATGCACAGATCATAGCTACTATTAATTGCAAAGAATATTTTAAAATACTGATAGAAAAAATAACATTCTGACTGCAACACAGCTAGTAACAGTTTCCCTAGGACACTGAATGGACATTTAAGTCTCAAAACCAGAAGCTTGTTTACAGTTTAATTAAAGTGAATGCACATTAATAGTGATATTGTTAGTATTCAGTGTCTTTGGGAATTTACAGACAATTAATCATCGTGTTTCCTAAGGGAATAAATGATAATTTGAGGATGACTAATTTGATGTAGTTCTAAACATGATTCTGAAATACAGTAATATTATTTTAAAAACACTTCTAAATTATTTTCTGGTAATCTAGTGAAGACTCAGTTTAAAAAGGAAGCTTCTTGTTTTGAGTGAGGGTTTTTGCCTCTTGAGTTGAAGGTTAAAAAAGCTCCTGTGTCCCCTGCCCCTGATAATGTGGGGCTGTGAGAGACAGGAGGGACCTGTCTCAAAGGAGGCAGTTGTGCTCCCACTCAGTGTCTCTGATGCTCACCAAACTGCCTTGCCTAACAGTTAAACTCACTAGCCTGGAAAGAAACTAGGCTAGTGAAATTAAATTTCCTTCTGACTATTGAGTTGAGTCAGCCCATGAAAATGTGTAAGACATGCTAGAGCTGATGCCAAAGGATTGTATGAGGAGGGGAAGAGGAAAGTTTTTGCTCTTGAAGTGATAGTGAGCTGCTGGGTTAGCTGCTAGTTGTGGGGCTGCTGCCTTAGTCTGGGCCAGTTTAACCAGAGCATTTGTGTGAAGATTGACACTTTCTAAAAGCAATATCCAGTTGTTCATATTGGTGCTGTTGGAAGTATTAAATCCTGTTTGAGAAGGCACCTGGAGAAAGCAAGAGGATCAGCTGAAGAGCTCAGGAGTAACAGCAGTCACTGGAAGGAATAGATTCATCCCCTGTCTTCCCTTGTCTCCTTTCTGGGATCATTAATTCCATTTTTCTAGTCATTATTTTCTTCAGAGCTTTGGGATCTTGGAGACAGTGTCATTATTTTGTTGGGTGGGAGTATGTGTAGAGCTGAGTTGTGTTAGAAATCTCATCTTGGGAATAGTAGGAGGCAGTATGTGGCATTAACATGATATTTCTTGGGAGAGGAGGTTACCACAAATTGGGCAGGAGGTTATGGTTGGGATCTAACTGTAATCTCCTGAAATATGTACTGTTCAGCATATTCCTGAATCTGGAAAAAGAGCAAATAGTGAAAAAATATAATTCTGTAGCATCAAATAATTAAAGCATTAAATTAAAGCCAAAGAATTACAAAAGAATGTCATGATACTCAGTGACTGGGCAATAATGCAACAAATGAAATTGTATCAGTAAATTCAATAGTAGTGCATAGGGGATAAAGCTATTGCTGCTGGCACAGTGATGGGCTGTAAATTATCCATTAGCACTTAGAGAAGAGGTCTGGAAATCATTGTGATAGGAGGCTGCAAATGCTGATGCTGTGAGGAGTAGCATTCAGAACAATGTTAAAAGTGATTAGGAGAGGAGGTGAGTACAAAATGGAAAGTGTTTTATAAATGTATTGCAGACTTGCATTTTGAGTAGGAAACAGCTATTACACAAGGAGAGATTAAGTAGACTAGAGCTCTCCAATTTACAAAAGAGGTGACCAAGGAGAAACTGATTTTATATGTGTATCTATATAAATATATTTTTTTTAAATCATAAATGTCTCGGAACACTAGACTAGGGGATATTCAGTAAAATGAACAGGAAGCATCACTAAAATGAATGAATGAAAAAAAATTTCATATTGTATCGAAATATTTTGTCGATCTTTTTGTGAAGGACAGACATCTAAATGTCCATCTAATGAATTAGGCAGGGAGGGTAAATGAAGGATGGATAAACACAAAGGTGTGTACAGATTCTTAAGCTTCAGAAGTCTTTAAAATACAGAATACTCAAAATCAGAAGAATTAGTTGCATACTTCCCCCATATTTTTAATGTCATTTTCTTCAGCATGCCCTACAGCTGCTATTAGAGAGAGGATCTTGGTTAGACTGAGATTTGGGTTTTCCTGGTACAGCTGGTCTTACACATAAGTGCACATTTAACCACAAGAGGTGTACCTATAGAAATGACTGCCTAAATAGTCTCCTAGCAGTACTTACACAGAATATATGGAGCGAATAGTAGCTGTGCATCTCTGGGTGTCCTCTGTCCAGAGCAGTAAGCCTGTGTGATCTGTAGTGCTGAAGGCATAGCAGAGATGAAGGGCAGTTGTAGAGGTGAGACAGTGACAAGAGGAGAACACTAATACACTGTGCCTATAAAAAGCTTTGATTCTGGTGAGTAGTGGCCATGATTACTAAAAAGAGTTAAAAAGCAGTAACTTTAGGAGCAACTTTAAAGCATAAGGTGTCACCCTTATAGCTTTACTGTTAACTCTCTGATTGTTGATGAGGCAAGTTCCTTGAGGTTTCTGGAGTTCTGAATTTTTAAAAATTGTCATATCTTTCCTGTTGCAGCTATCAAATCAGAAAAAAAATTAGTGGGCTGCAGGCCAATAGGAATTGAAGACAGCTGGGTTAGAAATTGAAGGGTGATTCTCCCCCTCTGCTCCGCTCTTGTGAGACCCCACCTGGAGTACTGTGTCCAGCTCTGGGGCTCCCAACATAAAAAGGACAAAGACCTGTTGGAGCGAGTCCAGAGGAGGGCCATGAAGATGATCAGAGGGCTGGAACATCTCTCCTAAACGAGTTGGGGTTGTTCAGCCTGGAGAAGGGAAGGCTCCAGGGAGACCTTATTGCAGCCTTCCAGTATCTGAAGGGCCTATAGGAAAGCTGGGGACAGTGTTTTAGCAGGGCCTGTTGTGACAGGACAAGGGGCTTTTAAACTGAAAGAGGGTAGATTTAGATTGGACACAAAGAAGTTTTTTGCAGTGAGGATAAGGAAAGACTGGAACAGGTTGTACCTGCTCCAGTGTGTGTTTCTCCCACGGGCTGTAATTCCCTCAGAGCTGTTGCTACTCATTTGTCTTCGGTGCAACTGCCCCAGCTAGGGAATCTGCTCTTGTTTTTCCTCCTCTCCAGTGTCTCTCCTGCCTCTAAGGGTTACTGACCTGTCTTAAATGTATTTGCAGAGGCATCATTGTTCTCCTGACTCATCTTAGTTTTGGTAGGTGATGGGTCTGTTCTGTCTCTGAACTAGCTGTGACCAGAACAGGGCAGTCCCTCACCCCCTCTTCAACAGGTCACACTTGCAGGTCCCACCTTGCCCCTGCCAATTGTGCCCGATACACCCCCATACCCTCTTGTGGCTTTGTTAGCCAGGTTTCCACAGGACTGGGAGAAGGTCACCTCTCCAGTCTAACCTGGGGGCTGTGGAGTTGGTCAGAGTGGTAGGGTGCCCGAGTTTTAATTCTGTAATTTATGAGGAGTTATGGGCATGGGAGGGTATTAAATGAGGAAATATTTATTCCAGGAGCTCAGTTTTAAAAAGAAAATAATTAGTTCTTTTGGGGGGATGGTCTTATGAAGTTGTTACTTAATAGGATGCCATGAATGTATCTAGTGACATGCTTTTCAGGGAGCTCTTGTATCGCTTTCTGTGGTTTCCTGGCCTCAGATCTGTTGTAATCAGCTGGTAGCCAGCTGCTCAGTCAGAGACAAACACCTGCACAACGTACCCTAAAGATACTTGGGAAACTATTATGTTGAAAGACCATCAAATTTAGGAGCTGTGTTGCATAGAGATGCTGAAGAATGGAAGTTGCATCACACTAGATGCTTCTATTCTGCATGTATTGCATTTAATGTAATTCTTAAAGAAACAGACTTGCAGATAAAAGCCGAAGTATATTAACAATTGTCTGAGGATCAGAGTAGAGCAACTATGAGTGCTCCAGTTTTTCAGCCCTTTATGTTCTTGTAATTATGAACTTTGTCCCAGCAGTATTAGTCACTGATCTTTTAGTGCTAATTTATCTGTGTGGTAGTGTATAATAGAAGATACTATCTTCAAGTTACTTTAGTCGTGTGCATTCTTAATTACCTTATGGAAGTAACTGAATAGATTAAGTGGGGTGGACATATTACATATGAACTCAAGTCTTGTGTTGAAATCTTTCAAGTGTGTTACCAGAATTTCATCTTTACATGTATTGCTGGTATTTTATGTAACTTCTTAACTATATTTATATATCATAATGAAAAAGGCATTGATGAGATTAATTTTTCTTATAGTATGTGTTAGCAGATTAAAGGAAAATCTATTAGATTCTAGCAAGTTTTACCTTATTCTCCTTAAAGAGAACCAATCAATAATATGCTTAACCAGACATGCTTTATGAAACTAGAAAACCTTCAGTGAGGACTAAAAAAATATCCACCAAATAAAAGTAAAGGAAGAAATGAATAATGATCTGGATCTGTGCTGGGCTCAAACTTGTTCGTGTATTCAAAAGTGAGTTACTTTGCCCTAGTGATGCCAGATGGTGTAGTGCATTCTGGAAACTGGAAAGAAATAGATTAAGACAAAAAATTAAAATCTGGCAAGCCTGTTTTTCTGGCCTTCGGTATAGTTTAATGCTGAGAAATGCTGAACTAGGCTCACCTGATGTTTACAGAAGAATAGATCAGGGTGGTTGGCACATTCTGTGTGACAAGAAACAGACTGTCACATGACATTGATTAAAATACTTTTAAATAAAGTTAATGTTAGTTGTGAATAGGAGAGAAAACCCTTCAAGGTTTTCATAGATTATTTTTCCTTTACTGTAATCTATCACAAACATTTCTAGGCACCTTTCACAATCCCACTGGTAAATTTGTGAATTGCTCTGTCCAAATCAACACACAAGTCATGACTAAGTTTATCTTCTAAAATGCCCCATGAGTAATGCTGAATCACTCTACATCATCCAGCTATTAGAGGAAGTAGTTGGTATTCTTGGGTGAGAATTTATCATCTTATTCCGTGTGCCTTTAGAATTTATTCAAGTCAGTAAGCTGTGGCAGAATTTAATCACACCCAAGCACCTGACCCAGCTACATGGGGCACAAGTGCTCGGAGTCGTTTTTATTTCCTGAGGCAGTGCACACTCCAGATGAGAGGTCTGATTTGGAAGTTCAGTAGTGCATTCTCTCCTTCCATTGTGCTAACGCTGTATAACCAAGGGTATGAGAGAGATCACGGCCCTTCTCAGAATGGGGTAGTAGAAGGTGACCATTTTTAGATGGTCTGTTCTCAAACAAGGCTTGTTATTTGTCATGTTACACAACAAACATGATATTTGAGGTCTCTGGTCTTGGATCAGTAATTGGTTGCACTTTTGCTGCCCTAACAGACATTGAGATTTATGTGACTAATGATTCCAGACAAAGCACTGGAACTATTAATGTCTTTTCAAATGCAATATAAAAGCTTCTGTGATTACACGCTTGCAGATACGTGGGGAGCAGCTTTTGGAAAAAAACCAGAAAACTGGAGGCACTTTCTTTGTAACTCAAAATCACGAAAATTTATTATCAGTCTATTCCTTTGACATTTCTAGTGGTACTGACTCAGGCATCTCATCAGACTTAATTTATAAAGTCACCCTGAAGAATTAAATGGAACTAATTTGTTGCTCAGATGATTCACTGCATTGCATATTCACTCCTCATGAGTTTGTGTATGTATTTTTCAGAAAGTAGTAAAATCTCTGCGTTCACTGAAGGAATTTTTTTCATCAAATATGGGCACTTAAGCCATGCAGTGTTCTATTTAATGAGATATTCTTAGGTTTTATAACATACCTTTGTTTCACTGGGGGGATCCCTTCCATGGGCTGTAGAAATGTGAAATCAATCTATCTGGCTTGCTAATGTTTATAAATCTGGCGTTTTTTTCCTTCCCTCTGGAAGTAGGACAGAAATTTTATTTCTGCTGTGATAAAAAATGAAATGCCAGCCATTTTTTTTTTTTTCTTTTACCTTGTTTTTACTGGATACATAAAAGCAGAAACGTGATTCCTTAACATTCTTTTTAATACAAAAAAGTTAAAAACATTTTAAGAAAACATTCTTGAAAATATAAAGACTCTCCAAGCATCCGGTCATCAGGTAAAATCCCCATCTCATTCATCCCAGAGGGCTGGTCATTGAAGTGAACAGACACTTGCTGTTTGCTGCTGTTCTTGTGTATCATTTATATAGGACAGCCACATCCTACAGCAGATCAAATCTTTTCATTTCCCTGAGCTCTTCTTTGTGGGCCTCATTTTAGGATGCCACGTTATCAAAGGCACATTAGGAAAAACTACCCTCTCCTTGATTACAGCAACCTCTTAGATCTCTGCAGACAGTCTTTAGAGCAGCCCCATGAAGTGAGGTGGTGCTGCAATCACTGCTCATGCATGAGGAAACAAGGCACAGACATTGTAATAAATATTTTTTGACTGAGGACTTTGAGAATGTCTGGGGCTGGACATTTTTGTTTGTTTTTATCTTACTATGGTTTTATATCAACAGCACTTGCCACTATTTCAATTTATTAAATAATGAATCAGAACTCAAGCTGTCCTACTGGATGTAGGAAAGATGCAGAAAGGCATCTAGATGAAGAGTACTGGGTGCTCAACATCCTTGCTCAAGACTACAGAGGAGAAAGGCTCTACAAGAGAGCAGTCAGTCCCACCTGGCTACCTCTGACCATCTGATGTAGATGCCTGACTTAAACACCTCCAGCTGGTGGAGCAGACTCTGGATCTTGGTGATTATTCTTTAGAGAGGGGTCTTGATCAACATCATACATGGGTTGCACAGCACTGTTAGAGATGGTGGACTGTTCTCCAGACCCGGTGAGCAGAAACCACCATGAGCTATGTGATCTACTTGTCATCTGAAGTCTTATGACTGATTTATTACACACGTTCAAACTTTTGTGACAGCAGAAATAAGGAGAGCCAAATGGCTGCTTCTGTAGACAACTATCACTGACATTCTCAGTTTAATCTGTCCTTTATGTAATTTAATGGAGAAAAGAGTGCATGTTCATGTGATTAATATTGCATCCTAACACACAGATGTATTAGCATTGCTTAAGCAGACTTCCTTTTCTCATGTCCTGTTTTTTGAATGGTGGATTTAAAATTTTACCTTTTTTTTTCAACATTCTAAATGTCCAAGTTTGAAAATCTAAATGTGTTGAAACTCTATGGATCCTCCTTTCCTTCCCTTTGATGGATCATCTGTGGTTTTTGAGGTTTGTTTTTTTTTTTTTTTTACAGTGGGTTTCTCTGTTAGGCTGTTCTTAGCATGAGGAGAATATATTTCTGTATAGACTTTCTCCTAGAAGATGGTGCAGAGCTAAACTGACAAAAGAATCTCCCTAATTTAAATAGCGTTGCTGGAAAACAATAGACCAGCCCAGAGAGATCAGCAAAGAGCACAAACCTTCCAGAACAATAGAGCTGACTTCATGAAGAGGTGCTCTTCAATCATCATAATCCCACCCACACCCCTTTTCTATGGGCCCATCATGTGTTTCTTTTTTCTCAATGTAATGCTCTGTGTGAATGCTGGTGCCTATGCCTTTTGTCCTGTTCTTTACAGGAGTTTTTGTAAGCTGTCATCTTATATCCCATCCTTCTCTACTCTGGTTTGGTTCATACTCTCTTCCCCCTGCCATTTTGTATTCCCTTCCTTTCTGTCTCTTTCTATCACGTCTTTCTGTTCACATTCCTCATTCTTTGAGCTCTTATTTGAAGTGCTTATTTATCCTTTCTGCTGTTGTCTCAAGGGGCAGTACAGAGTCTTCCCTCTATGGTTTGAGGAGTGCTTGCAAGATATTCTACTCTGTTTATCTAGAGTAGAGCTTGCTGAATTCTGTGAAGGTGATGACTGCAGTATGCCATGAACTCACATGAGTTTTGAGAGGGAGTGCACATAGGATCTGCACAGGATGGAGCTATGCTCAGGTCTTCATCTCTGGACTAGCTTGATCTAGGTGAGGAGGAATTTTTCAAAGACCTCTGGTTGAGGAAGTCCCTTGGGATACAGTCCTAGAAGGCAAAGGGGCCCAAGAAGGCTGGACCTTTTTCAAGAAGATTCTTATGGGCACAGGAGCAGGCGGTCCCCATGTGTCCTAAGACAAGCTGGGGAAAACGACCAGTGTGGCTGAACAGGGAGCTTTTGCTAGAACTTAGGAGGGAGAGGAGAGTCTACAACTTTGGAAGAAGGGGCAGGCTACTCAGGAAGAGTATAGGGGTTTAGTTAGATCATGTAGGATAAACATTAGGGGTGCAAAACCTCAGCTGGAACTCAGCCTGGCCACTGCTGCAAGGGATAAGTGTTTTTACAAATATATTAATAACAAAAAAAGGACCAGGGAGAATCTCCATCCTTTATTGAGTGCTAGGGGAAACATTGCTACTAAGAATGTGGAAAAGGCTGAGGTACTGAATGACTACTTTGCCTCAGTCTTCAACAGTCAATTAAGTTGTCCTCTTGGTATTCATGCCCCTGAGCTGTAAGAAAGGGATGAAGAACAGAACGGTCCCCTCATAATCCAGGAAATAGCAGTGAAGGACCTGCTAAGCCAGTTGGGCACCCACAAGTCTATGGGGCTGGAAGAGATCCCACCGA
>NW_008625083.1:24588-25380 GCF_000691845.1 Merops nubicus
AGATTATGGAATGGTTCATCTTGGGGGATATCATGCAGCAAGTGTGGGACAACAGGGGGATCAGATCCAGCCAACATGGGTTCATGAAGGGCAAGTCCTTTTTAACCAGCCTGATCTTCTGCTATGATCAGGGTACCCATGTAGTGGATGAGGGAAAAGCAGTGGATCCTGTCTACCTGGACTTCAGGAAGGCTTTTAACCAGCCTGATCTTCTGCTATGATCAGGGTACCCATGTAGTGGATGAGGGAAAAGCAGTGGATCCTGTCTACCTGGACTTCAGGAAGGCCTTTGGCACCGTTTCCTACAGCATTCTGATGGAGAAGCTGGTGGCTCATGGCCTAGGCAGGTGGACTCTTGGGTTAAAAACTGGATGGCCGAGCCCAGAGAGTTGTAGTGAATGGAGTTCAATACAGTTGGCATCTAGTCACAAGCAGTGTCCCTCAGGGCTTGGTTTTGGGACCAATCTTTTTTAATAGCTTTATCAATGACCTGGATGAGGGGATCAAATGCACCCTCAGTAATTTTAGGGATGACACAAAAATTAAGTGGCAGTGTACATCTGCTTGACGGTAGGAAGGCTCTGCAGAGGGATCTGGACAGGCTGGAGCAAGGGGCTGAGGTCAATTGTATGAAATTCAACAAGGCCGAGTGCACCTGTCCTGCACTGGGGTCCGAACAACCCCAGGCAATGGTCCAAACTTTGGGAGGGGTGACTGGAAAGCTGCCTGGCAGAAAAGGCCCTGGGGGTGCTGGTGGACAGTTGGCTGAACATGAGCCAGCAGTGTGTACAG
>NW_008625083.1:25397-27326 GCF_000691845.1 Merops nubicus
AAGAGTGTGACTAGCAGGAGTAGGGAGGTGATTGTTCCCCTGTACTCAGCAGTGGTGAGACCCCACCTTGAGTCCTGTGTCCAGGTTTGGGCACCACAGGATAAGAAGGACATGGAGGTGCTGGTGCAGGTCCAGAGAAGGGCAGTGAGGCTGGTGAGAGGGCTGGAGAACATGCCATATGAGGAGTGGCTGAGGGGACTGCGGTTGTTTAGTCTGGAGAAGGGGAGACCGAGGGGAGACCTTGTTGCTCTCTACAACTACCTGAAAGGAGGTTGTAGTGAGGCTGGTGTTAGTCTGTTCTCCCAAATTACCAATGATAGGACAAGAGGAGATGGCCTCAAGTTGTGCCAGGGAAAATTTTGTTTGGATATTAGGAAGAATTTCTTCACTTGGAGATAGGTCAGGCACTGGAACAGGCTGCCCAGGGAGGTGGTGTAGTCGTCATCCCTGCAGGTGTTCAAAAAACAAGCAGATGTAGCACTTAAGGCTATGGTCTAGTGGATAGGGAAATGTTAGGAGGAAGGTTGGACTTGATGGTCCTAGAGGTCCTTTCCAACCATAGAGATTCTGTGATTCTACAATCCATCTGGAGAAAGTGCCTAAAGAAATGTCCGTGGCAGTAGAACATAACTGTCTGCTAGATAGATCCATTACAAAGCATGAAGATCGGGAAACTTGGTGCAGCAGAGAAGGACTGGAGCCTCAAAGAAAAATAAATTCTAAACCTCACAACATGAGTTTGCCCCCAGAACAGAATACTCTATAGAGGAGTACTGCTGAGATAGTACTACCATGTTTTAGTTCTGGTGTATCTTGTTGCAGTGTTAATTTTGTCATCCAGACAGCAGCTCCTGCTGCGTGCTGCACGTGGGCAAGGTCGACAGGATGAGGAGAGCTGGGCATGTGTCTGTGTGCCAGAGCTCATGGCTGGCTTTCATACCCTGCCTAAACAGTAACTTAAAACATGTTACCTGCCATCCCTTCATGGCAGTAAGTGGTCCAAGGCACACAGAGGTGTTTTTTGAAGGTGGTATTGACTTTTTATTAACCTCTATGAACCTTCTGGCTGGTATTTGACTGGGACATCTTCAGTCTGTTTTGAGACTTGTTTAAAAAGCTGTCTATTGATTGGAGTGAAACTCAAATGTGTTTTCTCTTTACCTGGGCTGTTTCTCATATTATTTTAACATCATATTACTTTCATGAAGAAAATGCTTACCTTTGAAGATCTGGGATAAAAATAGAATAGTTCCAGGCAACATCAGCCTTTGAACAAAACAAAACGCCATTTTGTTACTGTGCATGGCTTCTACAGGGGTGCTGTTCTGGTCTCCCAGCCTCAGAATGGACTTAGGAGTTGTAGGAGGGTTTGGATGATGCTAGGAGTGATCAGGAGAGGAGGAGAGAGCATAACGGAAAAACATTATCCGTAGTGATCTTGCATCATGGGGAAGGAACAGCTTGTGTGTGAAGAGACTTTAAATAAGAAAGAATTCTTCAGTTTAGAAAAGGAATGACTGAGGAGAAATAAGAGTGAAATATATAAAAACATTAATGTCATGGAGAAGGTGAAAAAAAATATTTGCTATTTTTCGTAGTACAACAGCAAGGAGGTATCCAGTGAAACGATCAAGCAGTAGCTTTAAGACAAATGAAGAGAAGTAGTTCTTCATGATGTGCGTAATTAAATTGCAGGATTCATTGCTGCAGAGTGTTGTGGAGGCTTAAAGTCTGAATGGGTTCAAAAGTAATTAGACAAGTTCATGATGGATACTTCCATCTAGGGCTATTAAGCACAATGATGGGAATTGGGAATCCCTAAACCACGATTTACAGGCAGATGAAAGGTTGCTGGAGGGTTGGGCAGAGGGAAGGGAGCATTCCTCTATGAAATAAGATGGCATATTCTATTCTGAAGGATCCAATGCC
>NW_008625083.1:27356-42624 GCF_000691845.1 Merops nubicus
GGAGAGAGTGGTGGCACCCTTGTATTTGCACCTTCTTGTCAGTTATTTATATACATTGATGAGGTCCCCCTGAGTCCTGTCGTCCACAAAGCTGAACGCTCCCAGCTCTCTCAGCCTCTCCTCATAGCAGAGATGCTGCAGCCCTTTCATCTTCTTAGTAGCCCTTTGCTGGACTCTCTCCAGTACTGGACCTGGTGGGGCAGGGGTAGCTGTACCAGTGCTGAATGGATGGAGTTCACAGTGTGTTTTGAGGTCTTGGATTGTAGAAGAGCTCAAGGTGGGTTAAACAGACACCTTTCAAAGTACATCTCTTTTTTTTGTATTGGGTGTCTGTGGTTCAGGCTTTAGGACAACAGAAGCTTCTGCATTGCTGTTTGAGTGTTAGGTGCTGTCTGAAACTCTTAATCTGAATTTCACTTGATATTCTAAAGCTGTCATTTCAGGAGCATCTGTATGCTCACTGATAATCTAGAGTATGTGCAGCTTCTTTATTTTGTTTTACTATACAAAATTATTGACATATTTACAAACATCAGAATGATTACCAGTAGAATGAGGCTAGGAAACAAACCCAAAATTTTAAGGTACAAGATTAAAATGGCTTCTAATTGCTTTTGTTTTCCAAAATGAGGATTTGAAGATCCAGACAGTGCTATTTTCTGTTCTTTAAAAGAAACATAAGCATTGACCCATGTACAATGTGATCATGTAAGCTGCAATGGATGATTCACTGTGCTGGATTAATTAACACGTTCCACCTTCAAATAGAAGAGAGACTGTGCAAAGAGGAACACTTAGACTAAATGTGCTTGAGAAATGCATTGCATACTTGCAATTGGTTTTAGTTCTTAAAGTATCTATAAAAGTTTTTTGACATTGTGAAATGTTGCAGGAGTCTTTTTTATCATACTTTTTATCGTTGAGGAAGGCTCATGGATGTTCTTCCTTGTGGGTTTGTTTTCATCATTCTTCCAGTGATAAAATATGCTAATATTTCTGGCACAAAAAAAAAGCTATGATTCATGTTTGAGAACTTCAAGGCCTTCAGAAATTGGAGTGTAAAATAGTCAACTAGGGAGAAAATGTGTATGCCACTTTTACATTACTTTGTTATTATCAGCTTTTAGTGTTTGTTATGCAGTGAGAACAAAAAAGCCAAACTGCAGCTTGAAACTGTAAACAGAAAACAACTTGGTCATAGTAACCACTTTACACTTGGCTATAGTTTTACAAAAACACAGAGTGTAGGGTCTCCTGACAGATGCTATTTTTGTATCATCTCAAAATTTGAAGATAGAATGTGATTATACCACAGAAATAACCTGACTTCAACAGATGCGGTGACTTCCATAAAACCTGGACTGTCTGTCTTAAAAAAAAAATAATCTTACAAGGTACTGTAAATATAAATGCTGTTCAAGCAAGGGAACATAATTAGCTTTGTGCTGGTACAAGAAAAATTAAAAATTAATTTGTGGCATCCATGGCATACTGTCTCTCCATTCCTGCAAGCTCTCCCTTGTTAAGAAGACTGGATCATTCTCTCTCTGATGGGAGTTTTGAGACTGATCATGCTGTGGGTGTCCTATCCTTTTTGATTATTGCTTATAGAATGATAAACCATTGGTGCATTGGCAAGTCTTAGCATGACAACTGTGAACTTGATATACAATAAACAGTCAGGATTGTGTGCCAAGCAATCAACTAGAATAAATCAGGAGAAAAACTCAAAAAATACTTCTACAGTTACTTGTCTTGCACTGTGTTTTCTCTCTAGATTTCTTGCTTCAAGAAAAAGGGATTTTCTGAGCAATTATAAAACCATGTTCTAGCTGAATAATGTTTTATATGAGGCATGATTATCATCAGCTTTTGTAATGTAAGAACTAAGAGTTATTAAATGTCAGCAGGTGACAGCTCCAACATAAACATAGTAAGATAGTTTTTCACATGAATTAATGAAATAGTGAATTTTTTTACCAGGGGATACTTCTATATGCTGAAAGACTTCATGTGTTGAAAAAGACAAGTTAATCTAAGGAAATTCTGCTGAGGGTTATTAAACACCAAGATACCATTTCTGGCTTAGGAAATCCTGGAGCTGAAACATCCACTGAAATTGTAAGGACATGCTAAGGAAGAAGTGCTGCAGGTTTGGCCTATTTTTGTCATCCCTTTTAGGTCTCTACTACTGGACACAGTCAGAAACAGGATAGCAGATTAAAAACCTTTGGTCTTACACAGCATCTTCCTTTTGTTGAATAATAGCTGCATTAGATTTCAGAAGGGGAAGGGTTTGCCAGCATTATGGTTGCTAATTATTTATTTACTTGGATTTTTTGCATCAATTTACTGATTTATTTTTCCATTTCAGATGGTTGCACATGGAACATTTCCAGTGTAGAGTCCTTGGTTCTGCCTCACATACTTGCTTCAAAAATTTCATTACTGATATTTCAGTTTCTTTTTACTTACTTCAAATAGAGAGTTTAAAGCTGGAATAGCAATTCCACCTTGTTCTGAGGATGTTTCTGATTTGTTCTTTACCAGCTTTATCCTTTTCTCTATGATGTTCAAACCTGCTGGGTTACTCTAAAAATATTCCTCTTTCTTGAATGCAGGTAGTTCATGAACTCTCCTCCACAGGGCTCAGTAGCATCTTCCTATATTGAGTAAAGGGTTCTCTTTCATTCCCAGTTAATTCTTGCTAAGATTGCAGTAGGAATTTCCTCTTCCTCTATGCAGCCATTGGTTTTTAAACATAACCTAATTCTAAACTGATTCTGTTCTTCTTTTTAAAGACCTAACAGCTCAATCCATGCAAGGCTGATAGATGTGAAGTGGGGCCTGGAGGAGTTTGTGTCAAAGTCTAATTGTGTCATCCTAATCTCTGCCAAGTTTCCATCAAGCCCCAAATCCACAAGACCTTTTGGCTAATATAGCTCCAGTTAAATTCCTTCAGTGCCTGGAAGTCTGCTTGTGCACACTTTTAGCAGTGCAAGCAGTTCTAGCAGAGTGGTCTGCACATCATACATAGAACACACTTCACTTCTCCTCAGAAAGTTCCTGATCTCTGCTCTGGTGAGACCCCACCTGGAGTATTGTGTCCAGCTCTGGAGTCCTCAGCACAAGAAAGACATCACCCTGTTGGAGTGGGTCTTGAGGAGGGACAATCTGTTCAGTAGGACCTGTTGCCAAAAGGTCAAGGGTCATGATTTTAAACTAAGAGTTTAGAGTTTTTAAACTAAGATTTAGACTAGATACAAGGAAGAAATTTTTTCACAGTGGGGGTGGTGAAACACTGGCACAGGTTGCCCAGGAAAAAAAATGTTCAAGTTGAGGCTGTCCAGGCCTCTGAGCAACCTGATCTAGTTCAAGATGTCCTTGTGCACTTCAGGGGTGTTGGACTAGATGACCTTTCTATGTCCCTTCCAACCCAAACCATTCTGTGATTCCTACTGAGGCTGATCCCTGATCTTATCCTCTGGTAGTTAAGTCCTGCATACCTTTCTGCCTTAGGAGCACCTTGTTTTCTCCCCTGTGCCTGTGCATACCTTGGGTGTTTCAGGGGGTGGTAGGGGGGTGTGTGTATGTTTTGGAGACAGGATGCTGTTGGTCCTCTGTTAAACCATCTTTGCAATGCCGGGTAGAGGAACTCGTATCTCCATGTCTGCATTAACTTGCACATAGTCAGCTCCAGGTGGGCTCTGTCTAATCTTTCCACAAGTTTCTAATCCTGTATTTATTTATAAAGCAAATATTAAAACAGGAAGAGAACTAAAC
The DNA here is from genome assembly GCF_000691845.1 of Merops nubicus. Classification (NCBI taxonomy): domain Eukaryota; kingdom Metazoa; phylum Chordata; class Aves; order Coraciiformes; family Meropidae; genus Merops; species Merops nubicus. The sequence continues at coordinate 31,140 of NW_008625083.1, forward strand.
TTCAGAAATAACTTTCTTTAGGATCTGACTTTGATATTGTCCTGAAATTACAACAGTGCACGTGCCTAGCCCAAGAACCTCAATATGTATTGCTCTGTTCCCTAGAGTGAACTATTGCATTAGTTAGATTAATTCCTGCCCAAATCACAGTATTAAGTGATCACTAGGCCTGGTATTAACCATAAATACTGGTTTAAGTTTAATTCTTTCTAATTGCAGCTTTTCCTTACTCATACTTTGCTAGGGACCTAGCCTGCAGCTGATTGAATATTGATGCGGAACAATAGTCACATAAAATGCTTTCTGAACTCATAGGAACTTTGTCTTCTGTTCTGATCTTTGGCTAAAATTTCCTTTGCCTTGTTTATCTTGCCTGATAAATGGAAAACATCTCAATCACATGGGTCTTACATGAATTCTTTGTTTAATCTTTATTATAAAGAACATTTCTATAGTTTGCCCTTTGTGTCTTACTGCTTAAATAAGTTTTAAAGCACCATCTAACATGACCAATTGCTTTTCACCCAAAACCCTTTTCATTTTTATAAAGTTGATGATGTTCCTTAAAGAAGCTGCAGGACTTCAGGAACCACGCATCATTCAAATGCTTGGTGAGAAGGTCTGCAGGGCATTGAAATATTAATGAACAAAAAGGCAAAATTACAGTGCTTTATTTCTTCCAAGCTGCTGTGCTTTATTACTCATTCTGAGAAGTGCTGTCTATGTAGCCTTCCAAGTTCTGAGATACACAGCAGAAATGCGTCGGTTTTATAGGTAAATTTATCCTAAAAAGATATATTTAATCTATCCACTGATGTGAAAACAGGTTCTCAACAAGGAACACACATACCAGAAATGATTTGCCAGTTACTATGCTTGAAACTAAGCAATTCAATCATGAGACTTATTTAATAATCAATAGTTTTTGCCAAGACAGGTGGTAGTTCTAATAAATAGGTCATGTGGGCAAAACCATTGGATTCAAACATTTGTCATACAGTTGTTTTGGAGTACCATTGTGGAAGCTGAATATTATTTTGCCTTATTTCCATTCTACCTTAATGCTTATTTCTAATAAAATGACATGTAACTCCAGACTCTGCAAAATTCAGAGATTATTTATAAACCAGTTTGTGTTTCATAAACTAGATCTAAAAACAAAACAAAAAAAAAAGAGAAAAAGCTTTTGGTAAGGCAGCTCAACTCAACACATTCTCTTTTAGAAACTGAAGGTAAACTGATTCTTACTTTGGTTGATAATAATTTCTACATCTTATTGTAATTTGACTATCAGGAAATTTTTCATTTTGAAACCTCATGAATTCTGAGCAGGGAAAACTGTTTCCCACCTTGATATAACTAGAGAGAGACTGAGGAGGTACAAAAATAAGGCCAGCACACAAAATGTTCTGCAAACCTCAGATCTAAGATCTGTGATGGGACCACAGATGGAACAGGTACATCGTGAGGATGTCACAGCTACTGCTGTGATGGAATTGCTGAATATGCTTTTGGAGTGTTTTGAGACAGGATCTCTCGAGACAAACATTGCAGTAGTTATTAGGCAGATCAATAAGCAGTGCTACCTCTGTGGATTAGAGTAAATTTCCTAGAGCTCTGAAATGTAGCCAGGGTTTCCCAGTTATCAAGGTAGGAAAATAAAAACTCAGACTAATTTGTCTTTATATAATTTATCTGATATGAGCTGAGTTTTTCAGGATGAGGTCTGTTTAAACCTAGCTAAATATGAAAGACATTTTTCTTTGAACCAGCAAGTAAAATTCAGTTGCAGTGAAGCCTTTTAGATAAACTTAAGGGTTTACTTGGGTGATGGCATTATTCAAACCCATCAGGCAAGGTGCAAACTACATCACTGTAGCTGTCTTAGATTCTCATTCCTGTGCACTGTGGTGGACAGTTTAAGGGAATTGCTTCTTAATTACAGGGCTGTCCTTGATAACAATGAGAAAAAAATTGGTTTGGACAGTATCGATTCCAAGCACTTCTGTTTCTCTTTGGGGACATTCCCAGCCAGCAAAACATTCACTGACGGTCAGATAAAACTGCTTAAGTTCACCCCATGCTTAAGTTAATCAATAGGAGCCTATTTACATTACAGAATGTTGGCCATGTTAATTTAGCCCTGGAAGTGTCATCATCGTGTTCCTCTAAGGTAGAACTGAAAACAAGTTTGGGTTAAATATCTACAAGTCTGTTGAAGTCGCTTGAATTTTTTTTTTAAAGATTTTTTTTTTAAAGGGCTCGTTTTTTTCATAATATCTATTTTGGCAAGTTTTATCCATCTCTCCTTAGCTGCATATAATGTTTTCTCTTTGCAAACCTTTGGGTTGAAACACATTTTTAGCAAGAGCTACGTGTCATCCCTTGTATATCACAGGGAGACCTGGAAACTGCCATGGAGGGCTCATGCTGCGTTTGGGTTGGAAGGCCTCGGATGCAAAATTTCGTGTTCAGAATATTTACCAATGTTACTCAGAGATTCTGCAACTTAAACAAGTCACAGTATAACTTCTTAGAGAATTCAGGATAAAGTGAGATTAATTACTTTGCCTAGGGCCACTGTTCAACTTGGTTGTGTGGTCCAAAAGTAAAGCTTCACAATGAATAGGGCTTGAAGTGCTTTGCATAGCTAGTTAGCCAAATTATAAATCAGTCTAATTAAAAAAGGTCATCTGCATGATGTACTTTCTCATTATCTGAAGTAAATTATTTAATTCACAATAAACAATAATGCAGGGTTGTTGCTGTTTTTTTTAAAAACAGAACAAAACAAAAAGCATGCCAGCTACATATGGATAAAGATTTGCTTACAGTACATCTGATGTTCAAGCTGTGATGTCCAATTTTAGCTTCTGAGTTTCTTTGTTTGCTCTCAGCCTCTTCTCAGCTGTGAACTTTTTTTACTTGCTGTAGTAACAACACAGTATAGAAAGTGAAACATTTTAAGATTGCATTTGGGGGACTTGAAATTCCCTGATCTTATTACTGTTACTTTTATGTATGCTGTGGCAGTGAGTCCGTTAGCAAAACAAACAGGGGCTAGAGTGGGAGCTGGTGAAATGAATACAGAATGTGGGCAGAAGCAGATAAGACATGACAAGTGCAATCCACGGATTAAGGCAGTGCTTGAGCAAGGGTCTATTAGTACCTGAGAGATCCCTTAGAGGTGAGAAAACTAGCCAGCTAATAATAATCTTAATTATAAGCATAAAAATAGCCATAATCTTAACGTTTTCTTCTGAGAAACAAGTAAAACATGGAATAAAAAAAAGTCTGTGGCTAGGTGGTGGATTTTGCAAGCAGCGACGATTGTATTTCACTGCTGTGGTGACCAGTGGAGCTCCTTGGGCAGGTGACATGGATCAGTGTCCTAGAATCACGTGAAGGTTGATTTGGCTGCAGTGCAGATCACATCACACATCTCAAGGTGTCATTTACAAGTCAGCATTTATCAGACTTCCTTCATGACTGTTTCTAGCATCTGGTGTGATGAGGAAGGCTCTACAGAAAGCAACAGGATGAGTTTTATTATAAGCTTGTGCCTATAAAAGAGAATGGTAGAATAAAAATGGTTTTTAAAAAAACCCCAAAACTTCTGTTATGGTCGTCTACCACATCTTTTTTCTAACAGAATAGAGCCTTTGTAGAGCAACTGGCCATAGGGTTTGTAAATGATTTTGAAATTCATACAACAAAATACATCTTGCATACCAGTAAGAGTTGTTAAAGAAATGGTAATTGAGTTGGTGTCATATTGTGCTCATCTTTCATTTTTTGACCATTTAATTTCACATTATGCATGAAATGAAAATGAAGCAATTTATTTTCATGTGTGATCCATTTCAGCTTTTTTTTTTTCAACTATGGAAATTAAATTAATACTCCTTTTTGACTCTAGTACGCAAATTCACCGTTGCATCCGAGTTATGCCACATCTTGTAGCATCACGTTTAATAATAACAAAACCTTGCAATTACAGGAAAGTGATATAATTTAAATAATGTGATTTTTAAATTAACTTTCTCTGGCCAAAGGACTTGCTTCTCCAGTTACAAAATGCATAAATGAGAGAAAAATACTATATTTAAGATGTTCTTTATATATAATTTTTGTAATGAAGTTTGGCATTGCAAACATAAATGAGCGTTTTAAACAGAATTTTCCATTTGGATTTTCAGTGGCACTGCATGCTTTAATTAAGCTGTTAAATGTTTTTACGTTTCTTTTCTCTTGGTCTTAACTCTTCAACAAGAAGGATTATAAGGGAAAAAAAACATTCTACACTTAGGTTTAAAATACTTGTGTACAAACAATTTGATCTTTCATAAATTCAGGGTTTTTTTAACCTGCTAGTGACTACAGTAGCAATCTACGATCTCTAGTGATATTTTCAGGTATTCTGTGTTCTAGTCAAGAGTTAACATCCTTATTTCAGGATCCCAGGTATTGTTCAAATGTCTAATCTTTTGCTGTTGGAGAAGCACAGGTTTGAAAACTTAGATATTCCAGTTTTCTGTTAACATTAAGCTGTGGTTCCTGCAAACGTTGTGCTGCAGCAGGGAGTGCAGAACAGTCCTACATTTCTTGCTGTGTAAAAGTGCAAAGTTTAGTTGCAGCTGCTTTGACAGTTTTTCTGCAGTGGCTCCTGGTATTGCCATATACTGTCAAAAGCCAAACCACAATTTTGCATTTCTTTTAAGAAACTTCCTGCATGCAAGTGTTAGGTTTCACAATTAGATAGTTGCCTTTTAGTTAAAATGTTATATTTTTTTTAATTATTTTTCTCTCCATCCTATTTTTCTGTGTTCTCCAAGAGGGTAAAAAGAAATTCTGGATAATAGGGAAGCAGCAGCTCTTTCTAGTCTGTTTTAAAAATAAACCCCAAACCAATACAGCGAAGAAAGGAAGAGGTATTCTTCTCAGAATATTGTTTATATAAAATGCCATAGTGAGAAAGTGATAAAGAATAACTATTTTTTTAGCAGTTGGAGAACATCAGAATATAGTCTTCAATTCCCTTACATGTTTTGTAATGCAGATTCCCTTTAAAGTAGCCTTGCCAATGTACCTTAAATATATTTTAGAATTATTTTACCATGAAATTAGTTTTTCTCCATCATTGGCTTAGTTGAATACTTCTTTTTGATCTATGTTGGGACATTAGAAGTGATGCTGTGGTGGCTGCACGTACTATTTTAGTAGGTTTCTATCAAAATGTGTTCTGCAGTAGACCATACCCATGGAGAGCAGAGGTTATTAGCATAGCCTGGCTGCTGTCTAACTGGCTTCTCCAGTGCTCACCATGACTCTTACTTAATTCCCACACTCTATACTTCTGCCACCAGTTGCATTTACATATTTATTAACCAGAGGAAGAGCAGAGAAGAGAATTTCAATCTCAAAGTGCAGAATGGCAGAAGGTTCTTCAGGCTTCTTGTGATGCTGGTCATTGCTCAATCTCATCTAAACTCCAGCCTCTGGAGCTTCCCCCCAAGTAAACAGCTTGTGAGATATTGCCTCCCTTTTAACCTTATATATCTGCAGAGAAATAATCTGCTGGATTTTTTGAGGAAGGCTAAAAGAAGGACTTGGGTGAAATAAATTGGCTTGAGTGTAGACAGTTTTGGCTTACTAATACTTCAGTATCCCTGTCCTGTTGATGGCTTTTTTTCTTATTCACTTGCAGGTAGTTAATTTTCTTCTCTTTGTTATAATTTTATTTTTAAAGTGTTACCTGATAATGGCTGTGGGGAAATTTTTTTTATTGTTCTTTAACAGTCTGTGTAAATAAAAAACAACTATAATAAAATCAAGGTGCACTTTATTATTTTTATGAGACAATTAAGGCTGCATTGGAGCAGTCAAACCTCATGTTAGGGAAAATTATTTTCCTTAAATCTTTGTGGTATTTATTTGCCAATTTATATGTGGATATTCTGTAATATTTTTAGGTGGAGTGTTTTTTTTATGTCTTTTTTTTCTCTTTTTTCCTCTTTTTTTCTTTTCCTTTTTTTTTTCCTTTTCCCTTTTTTTCCCCTTTTTTATTTTTAAACAATTGTTTCATGCCTATCACAAGCAGGAAGCTATGGAAATCAGTAAAAGATGTAGTAGCTGGACTTCAGAGGGTTGAGTGCCTTATTGCAATTTTTGTAACTAGGCTGCCTCTGAAGTGAAATGCCACAAGCAACTTTCTAAAGAGTGTACAAATTTAAGGCTGCCCTGATCTAGGTTTCATGAGAGCCAGGAACTTGGAGTATAAAGAGAATATGGAAAACGTCTCAAAAGGTAGTGCACAGCAGAATCTGATCCACACATCTAGAAGCCTCATCTCTCTTACTCTTGCATATGCCTAACATTGCCTGTATGAGCAAAGTCCTTGGATATACATGAGGGTCAGATTTTCCATCACTACTGTTTTAAGAATAGAAAAAGAAACCTTATGTATTTTATGTTGGTCTAGGATACCTGTCGCAGTAGGTAACATCTGGGCAACACATACAGAAATCACCAAGTCTCTCAAACATGTTACGTTATGCTTGTCAACACTTCCATCTACCATTGCAGGCAGAGGGACTAAACAAATTCAGCATCTGTTGAGAATAACAATAAATTAGTTGGATTTAAGAGTTTATAACCAAAGATGATTTCTCTGAGCAGCTCGAGGCAGTAAACTGGTGGTTAATACCTAGGTACAGCAGTTTTGTGCTGTGTGAAGAAAGGGAAACTGTTCAGATGTTGATGCTGACTTATTTTTTTTCATATTTATTCTTGGAACAGGAACATAAAATGACAAATGGAAATAACATTGTAATCTCTATTTAGTAATAAAAGTGCTGTTAGTGACAAAGGGATACTAGCTTCATGTGGTGCTTAGTGATATGATCTAGTGGTGGTCTTGGCAGTGCTGGGTTAATGGTTGGACCCAATAATCTTAAAGGTCTTTGGCAACCTAAACAGTCCTATGATTCAGATATCTAATTTTCACCTGTGTTTCAAATGTCTCACTTCAGCAGTGAGCAGGATCTCCTTAGCTGCCATTGCCTGTGTTGTGAGTACAAACATTTCTTGCAGAACTGGCCACAGCCAGAGACCCTCGCCTGGTGTGCCTGCCCATGGCTCCTCTCTGGGAGCTCACTTGCATTTCCTTACCACGAAAGCTGGACCACAAACTAGACCTGCTGCATTATCTGTTGTAGCACTGGGCTGTTGCCTAGCACATGGATTCAGGAATTCAGATATGCAGAAGACTGGTATGAGAGATGTGAACTCGGTCCTTCAATTTGACAGCCTGCATCTTGACCTGAATGTAAAGATACATATATTTGTACCCTACAGTTTTCCAACCCTTTAATACTTTGGAAAGCAGACATACTTCATGACTTAATACTTCAATAATTTATTAAATAGATTTCCATTTTAACACAGCCTGCTAGTGGCAGGGTAGTTTGGCTTTTGGCCAGCAACTGAAACGCAACATGATGCATGAGTGTACAAGTTTTTTTTTTAAAAAACTCATTGATATTTTTAGAAGATGTGCACATCAAGCCAATCAGGTGCTGCCTGGGGAGTCTTCCTTTCGAGAACCTCTGCCTGGCACATCTTTGTGGTGCATGGTGACCATGGGAATTGCAGAGCCATGGTGCCCTGCATTCCGTTTCAATGCCCACTGCCTGGCCAGACTCAGACAAATCAGCTCTCTGCTTCCCAAATTTTTCACTCAGTTCAAATTAATTATCTTTTCTGACCTGCTCAGGCCTGATTTCTTCTTACTGTTCTGCAGTTCCCTGCTTTCGCTGTGCCATTTGCCCCAGCAGCTCTACAGGTCGAACCACCCCTCAGTTGCTGGGCTTTTGGTTTAGGCTTCAGGCTTTTTTCCACCTGTCCTGTGGGGTGAAAAAAAGTGTAGCAGCAGAAGCTTTTTGCTTTCTTATGAAAACTCAATGGTTTCTGGAGTTTGTGGCCTTTGCTTTCCCGCCCTTCCTCGCCTCCTGGCAAAGTGGCAGCATGTCATAGAACAGCCCAGGACTGAACGAGCCCTCCATTCAACCCTCTTCAACTGAAGATTGGCTGTTTTACTGATTACTGGGATTGACTGATTTAACTGATTACAAGGAAAACAAAGTGTTTATGAGTACTTGAATTCAACTGAAGAAGGTTGCAAAGGGTAATGGTTTTACACTGGAGGAAATCGGTTTAGACTAGATCTTAGGAAAAAGTTCTTCAGTACGAGGGTGGCGAGACTCTGGAATAGATTGCCCAGAAAGGTAGTAGATGCCCCTTCCCTGGAGGTGTTCAAGGCCAGGCTGGATGAGGCCTTGAGCAGCCTGGTGTAGGTGAGTAGCATCCCTGCCCATGGCAGGGAGGTTGAGTTAGGTGGTCGCTAGTGTCCCGTCCAACCTAAGCCGTTCTGTGATTTCTCTGTGGGAGGAACGGTGACTGAGGGATCTGTGTGTTGCTACAGTCCCAAGATACTAACCTGGATCTGCCAAGCTGTAGGCTGGGAAGCAGGGCAGCATCTGAGGTGCTTCTGTGGGCAGTCGTAAGAGTCACCTGATAGGTGCCTGGCTACTCCTGCACCCTGCTGTGGTGGCCTGACACCCGGCCCAGCCGCATGGTTCATGTTCAGTGGCTGACAGCCTGGTCTTGTGGTGCTGACATCTCAGGCATGATCCTGAACCCACCGTGATTGTTTTGATATCTGCAGTTTTACCAGAAGTTCCCAAGTGTGAAGAAGGAAATAAGGAAGCAAACAAGTAAATAAACCCCTCACCTTGCCCCAGCCTTTGGGGCGTGGAAAAGCAGGAGAAAATGTACACAATATGTAAATACCAGAAATAAACCAGTAAAAATTCTGATCAGCCCTAGATTTTTTTTAGACAACTTTTTATTTATTTAGAAGGGTAGGTAATTTATTTATTTTTAAAGGATCACATAAGGGAGAACTACCTATTAATTCAGCTTACCTGTATTCTTACTAATGTATTTTGTTACCTATATATGCTGACTATCTTCTTGCTATATTTTCTGGTGTGTCAGCTGCTGATGCGTATTGCAGGCAGTCAGCTTTAACTGATTACAAGGAAAACAAAACATCTATGACTATTTGAATTCATTCCTGTGTATGCTTCCTAGCTTCCCTGGATAATGTGAAAATACTAAGTTGTTAGTGTTCTTTTGAGCCTATCTGAACAAATTAACCTGGAGGGAAGGAAGAAGAATCTACCTGGGTTGCACCCAGGCAGAATGGCACACACGAAGGTGTTACAGCTCTGTGTAGTAGCAGGGTGAGTAATAAATCGGCTGAGGATACTTATCCTGGAGGGAGGGTGACAATACTTGAGCTAATAAGGACTTATTTGTTTTGAAGAGTTTTTTTCCTGCTTAATGTAAGGTTCACTAAGTGAAAGCTAACATACAAGGCTGCTTATTCAACTTAATACTAATTAGAACTATATGATTAGAAGTGTTGAGTGGCTGGGTTATAGATGTCAGGTGAAGTTCAGTTCTTGTATGAAATATTAATGTGTGTGTTGAGGTGGGAGAGGAGGAATTATCCTAACTTTATATGTGTCAGTGAACTCTGAATGTTATGTTTCTGCTCAAGAAAAAAAGGCTTGGATAACAGGTAATTCCATAAAAGCATCTCCTCTTTGCTCAACAGTAGTCAAAGAACCAGAATATTGGGGATGATTCAAGAAAAAAAGGCTTGGATAACAGTTAATTCCATAAAAGCATTTCCTCTTTGCTCAACAGTCAAAGAACCAGAATATTGGGGATGATTTTGTGGAGAATAAAGAACAAAGCATGTAGCAAAGCAGAAGCCTATGGCTTGTATTGTTCTGTGCCCGTGTCTTGAAAAGGATGAATAGAACTGCAGAAGGTACACTCCAGAGTAATAAAGAAAAAAAAGCTATAGAAGAGCTTGTGCACTAGTAAATGATTAAATAAACAAGGACTTAGCATCCTTGGAGTGAGGGGATTGTGCAGGGGGAATAAGCACAAATGGAAAATGCAAACGAGTGGTTCTCATTTAGGATGTCTCCCACCAGAGCTCAGAGGCAACAAATGGCACTAACAGATGGCAGGTCAGGTTCAGAACAAAGGAAAGTGCTTCATGTGTTGTGTGATCAAGGATGTTGTATGTTCCAGAAGTTTACATGGGGTCAGAAAACAATAAAATAGAGTAAAATGAAATAAAAATGTGTCACAAAGCACAGAAGCACACAGGTACACTGCCTGTGACTTGGGACAGTGGTGGTCTGTGTACACCTGGAAGCATATCCTTAAAACGTGTCTGTGTGATCACTTTGTCCTTTTGCTGAAGATCCTGAGCTAAAAGACCCTTTGGCCTGACTTAGTAAGACAGCTCTTCCACTTCTTTTGCTTTATGTGTGAGGCTAGAGTTCAAAGGAGCACTGCAGTTAGGTTCTTTCAGTTGTAACAGACATCTGAACAGATCGTTACAATGCACCAGCCCATCAAGGATTCTTGGCCAGAGCCTTGTCATCTCCTGCTTCTTTTCTGTTCATTACCAGAAATGAGCCTAAGCTTCCTTTCTTTCCCTTCAATAAGGCAGTATAAGAGGTTGTAGAGTGTATTAGGCTTGGGTTGGGATTTTTTATTGTCTGTGGATTTTATGCTCTGAAAACTCTGTGCAGTGCTAAATAACAGAGCTACAGAAATTAGTACTAACAGAAGGTGTGTATGTGCTGATGAGATTTTTATCACATAAGCTAACAGAAGGAAGGACAACTTCCACAAGAATAGAAAGGGGGTAAAAACCCGCTGAGATCTGAAGTAAGATGGAAATTGATTAAAACAGAGGGGAGAAAGGGAATTCTGATTAAAGATAAGGAATTCTGATGATGTGACTTCATGGCTGCTGCATCTTTGATGGCCAATGCTAAGTGAAGAGAAGGGTTGATTTAAAGGGCAGCACAATCCGAGGTTGGTTGCCACCCATCAGTAAAGGAATTCAGAAACAAGAAAAGAGGCCATTTTAAATTGTGCCTTAAAACAAAGGAGGAACCAGTGTAGATGTGAGGCATTGATAGTGTAGCGGCCCTCATCTTTGTCTAAGGGTTGCAGAGCTGTGACGTGGGTGGGACAAGGCTGCAAATAGACAAATTTCACTAAAACTGAAAATGTAGCAGAGGCTTCTGCATAGAGTATTGTAGAGGCAGTACTGAAATAGGGACAGTTTGCTGTCCATGCTGTTTATTTTTGGAGACTGGAAGCTGTAGTTCAGCAGTGGAGGGTGATACATGTTAAGCTTTTGAATTCAGACCTGAGGTCTGCCCATACTGGCTTGGCCGCGAAGCTATGCCTGTCACCTGTTAAATGACACGTCACCCGCTCCTGGTGGATATGCAGCTGCTGTGTGAATTTGCAGAGAAGAGTACCTTTCAGCTCTCAGACACACATACAGACAGCTGGAAGATCATAGAATAGAATCATAGAATCA